>NW_024070187.1:88394730-88528352 GCF_014754425.2 Oryx dammah | reverse complement strand
TCATAATGTTTGCTGTGGGTTTATCATATATGGCTTTAATTATGTTCTTTCTATGCTTGCTTTCTGGAGAGTTTTGACCATAAATGGATGTTGAATTTTGTCAAAGGCTTTCTCTGCATCTATTGAGATAATCATATGATTTTTATTTTTAATTTGTTAATGTGGTGTATCACATTGATTGATTTGCAAATATTGAAGAATCCTTGCATCCCTAGGATAAAGCCCACTTGGTTATGATGTATGATCTTTTTAATATGTTGTTGGATTCTGTTTGCTAGAATTTTGTTAAGGATTTTTGCATCTATGTTCATCAGTGATATTGGCCTGTAGTTTTCTTTCTTTCTTTCTTTTTTGGTGGCATCTTTGTCTGGTTTTGGTATTAAGCTGATGATGGCCTTATAGAATGAATGTGGAAGTTTACCTTCTTCTGTGATTTCCTGGAAGAGTTTGAGTAGGATAGGTGTTAGCTCAAAAATCAACAAAGCTAAAAGCTGGTTCTTCAAGAAGATAAATAAAATAGACAAACCATTAGCCAGACTCATCAAGAAACAAAGGGAGAAGAATCAAATCAACAAAATTAGAAATGAAAATGGAGAAATCACAACAGACAACACAGAAATACCAAGGATCATAAGAGACTACTATCAGCAATTATATGCCAATAAAATGGACAACTTGGAAGAAATAGGCAAATTCTTAGAAAAGTATAACTTTCCAAAACTGATCCAGGAAGAAATAGAAAATCTTAACGGACCCATCACAAGCACAGAAATCGAAACCATAATCAGAAGGCTTCCAACAAACAAAAGCCCAGGACCAGATGGCTTCATAGCTGAATTACCAAAAATTTAGAGAATTTCTTTTATTTATAGCTGTGCTTAGACATTACTATTTGATCTTGTTTTGCTCTTACTCTAATAGCATTATAACAGTGGGCTTGTCTGGTTTTAGTTATCTGTAAAATTGTTTATGTTCAGCAGGAAGGTGCTATGGCCATTCTCAGGCTGCTAGCAGTCCAGGGCCTTTTTTCACTCTCAACTTAAAATACAGCTTCTCATTATTTCTCTCCCTTTATACTATTGTATTTTATTTGTTCTTTTTCTTCATAGCGCATGTCAGTCACCAGTACAGTGAACACATTGTTTATTTGTCCACTGTCTATGTTTTTCTATGTGTAAATTCCCATGAGAGTCAGTATTTGGATTCTCTAGTTTCACCCTCAATACCTTTGTATTCTCTTAGAATACCAGAGATTTTCAATATGTATTTGCTGAATGTATTTGTTCAATAACTTGATAATTTTCACAAACGCACATTAAAAACAAATCAATTTACAATACAACCAAAAGATGAATAAATATGATATTCACAGTGTATGTAATAAATAAAATTAAGATGTAAATAAAAGCACAGTTAATAAACCGTTGCCAAATGGCATGTATTAGTAGCAATGAATACTGTATTACTATAAATAATGGTGTGACTTTTACAATAAACCTCAAGTATTTGACTACCTTTTATACAAAGTAGAACTATCTTTTTTTAATCTCTGCAAGGAAAATTGGGATTAACATAGATATAAAAGTAATTCTCTAATTTTGGGCAGGCTGCTAAAGATAGACTAATTAATACTTGTGAATGAATTATTATATAACTTTTAAGAAAATCAAAATTACTAATTTGATAATATACATTCATCTATTTTTTGCACACCTGTCCAATAAAGTTTTCTTTGAATAATTCTCATAATTAAGTGATAGGGAAGAAACTTTTATGACTTATATAGTTACCTTATATAAGGCCACTGCTCATATTACTTTGCTAATATGCAGTTTATGTTTAAAATGATGTATTGTGGGCATATGTGAGTTGTTCATCCATTATGTGTGCATATGCTTTCCTCACTCTCCACCCAGTGAGCTGATTACTAGTACAGCAAACAAAACTGAAAAGCTCCTGCAAATGTTGCCAGCTAGTGAATGCTCAGGGGTGCTGTCTGGGAAGTGGCTGGGTCAGCATGCCCTCAGTTATGAAATGAATTTTGTTTAAAATCCCTGAAGCCAAATCTTCTTAAAATATTTCCTCTTTATTTCTATTTTCCTCATGAGGTCTCATTATTTCCCTTTTAGGGAAAGAGATTATATTAACTGGTTGTAAAAATTGAAAACACAAGATGTTAACATTTGAAGGAATGAAAAAATAAAGCTCCTTTACTTCTGCTTCTAAGGCCTATATCTCTATAATCAGAGTCAATGAAAGAACTGATCTATCAGATGCCAAATCCAATAATAACAATACATACTAGCCATCATTTATCATAACTGTGTATCAGTTAATGTGATAAATATTTTATATTCATTGTCTCCTTTAATTCTTACAGAAATCTTATAAATTCTGAAATTTATAATTCCCATCCTAAAGACAAAAGAACAGTGGATGGGAGATACCAAATTTCACCTTATAGTTGGCAAAGTAGACATGTAAACTGCAGTAGATAGAACAAAAACTCCTCAAAGAAGTCCAAAGTTCTGAAGATGTTCCAATCCTCAGAAAGGAAGAAAGTGTTAGTCACTCAGTAATATCTGAATCCATGGTTTGTCAATGGAATTCTCTAGGTAAGAAGACTGGAGTGTGTTGCCTTTCCCTTCCCAAGGGAAACTTCTGACCCAGGGAGCCAAACAAGGTTTCCTGCATCACAAGCAGATTCTTTACCATCTGAGCTACCATTTGCCTCTAATCTTCAGAACCTGTGACTTACTTTACATGGCAAAAGGGACTTTACAGATAAAATTAAGCATTTTGGGAGGAATTCAGTTGAGTTGCTCAGTCATGTCCAACTGTTTGCGACCCCATGGACTGCAGCATGCCAGGCTTCCCTGTCTATCACCAACTCTTGGAGCTTGCTAAAACTCATGTCCATTTAGTCGGTGATGCCATTCAACCATCTCATCCTCTGTCGTCCCCTTCTCCTCCTGTCTTCAATCCTTCCCAGCATCAGGGTCTTTTCCAATGAGTCAGTTCTTCGCATCAGGTGGCCAAAGTATTGGAGCTTCAGCTTCAGCATCAGTCCTTCCAATGAATATTTAGGATTGATTTCCTTTAAGACTGACTGGTTTGATCTCCTTGCAATCCAAGGGACTCTCAAGAGTCCTCTCCAACACCATAGTTCTAAAGTATCAGTTCTTCTGTGCTCAGCTCTCTTTATGGTCCAACTCTCACATCCATACATGACTACTGGAAAAACCATAGCCTTGACTAGATGGACTTTTGTTGGCAAAGTAATATCTCTGCTTTTTAATATGCTGTCTAAGTTGATCATAGCTTTTCTTCTAAGGAGCAAGTGTCTTTTAATTTCATGTCTGCAGTCACCATCTGCAGTGATTTTGGAGCCCAATAAAATAAAATCTGTCACTGTTTTCATTGTTTCTCCATCTATTTGCCATGGAGTGATGGAACCAGATGCCATGGTTTTAGTTTTTTGACTATTGAGTTTTAGGTCACTTTTTCACTCTCCTCTTTCACTTTCATCAAGAGGTTCCTCTTCACTTTCTGCCATAAGGGTGGTGTCATGCATATCTGAGGTTATTGATATTTCTCCCAGCAATCTTGATTTCAACTTGCGCTTCATCCAGCCCAGCTTTTTGCATGATGTATATAAGTTAAATAAACAGGATGACAATGTACAGCCTTGACATACTCCTTTCCTGATTTGGAACCAGTCTGCTGTTCCATGTCCAGTTCTAAATGTTGCTTCTTGACCTGCTACAGATTTCTCAGGAGGCAGGTCAGGTGGTCTGGTATTCCCATTTCTTGAAGAATTTTTCAGTTTGATGTGATCTACACAGTCAAAGGCTTTGGCATAGTCAATAAAGCAGAAGTAGATGTTTTTCTGGAACTCTCTCGCTTTTTCTATGATCCATCGCATGTTGGCAATTTGATCTCTGGTTCCTCTGCCTTTTCTGAATCCAGCTTGAACATCTGGAATTTCATGGTTTACATACTGTTGAAGGCTGGATTGGAGAATTTTGAGATGTACCTTGCTGGCGTGTGAGATGAGTGCAATTGTGAGGTAGTTTGAACATTCTTTGGCATTTCCCTTCTTTGATATTGAAATGAAAACTGACCTTTTTCCAGTCCTGTGGCCACTGCTGAGTTTTCCAGATTTGCTAGCATATTGAGTGCAGCACTTTAACAGCATCATCCTTTAGTAGTTGAAATAGCTCAACTGGAATTCCATCACCTCCACTAGCTTTGTTCATAGTGATGCTTCCTAAAGCTCACTTGCCTTCACATTCCAGGATGTCTGGCTCTAGGTGAGTGATCACATCATTGTGGTTATCTGGGTCATGAAGATCTTTTTTGTATAGTTTTTCTGTGTATTCTTGCCACCTTTACTTAATATCTTCTGCTTATGTTAGGTCCATACCGTTTTTGTCCTTTATTGTGCCCATCTTTTCATGAAATGTTCCCTTGGTATCTCTAATTTTCTTGAAGAGATTTCTAGTCTTTCCCATTCTATTGTTTTCCTCCATTTCTTTTCACTGATCACTGAGGATGGCTTTCTTATCTCTCCTTGCTATTCTTTGAAACTCTGTATTCAAATGGATATGTCTTTCCTTTTCTCCTTTACCTTTAGCTTCTCTTTGTTCCTCTTTTTGGGAGGAATAGATTTTCCTAAATTCCAGTATAATCACCAAGTGAAGTGCTAGGCTCTCAATCTTTGCAAATCCATGGACTGTAGCTCATCAGACTTCTCTGCCCATGGGGTTTTCCAGGCAAGAATACTGGAGTAGATATCCATTCCTTTCTCCAAGGGATCTTCCTCACCCAGATATCAAACCCACATCTTCTGCATTGTAGGCAGATTCTTTACCGTCTGAACCACCAG
Source organism: Oryx dammah (assembly GCF_014754425.2). Taxonomy (NCBI): domain Eukaryota; kingdom Metazoa; phylum Chordata; class Mammalia; order Artiodactyla; family Bovidae; genus Oryx; species Oryx dammah. The sequence continues at coordinate 88,523,464 of NW_024070187.1, read as the reverse complement.
GGAAGCCCACCAATGTAATCACAAGGGTACTTATAAAAGGAAGACAGGGCGCATCAGAGTCAGAGAATAGATGTGACTACAGAAGCCAAGGTTGGAATAATGTGCTCTGAAGAAAAAGGAAGAAGCCATGAGCCAAAGAATGAAGGTGGTCTCTAAGTGCTGTAAAAAGCAAGGACCAGATTTTCCTCTAGGGCCCCCAGCAGAAACACAGCTCTACTGACACCTGGATTTTCGCCTGTAGAACTATTTCAGACTTCTGACCTCTGGAACTATAAAATAAGACATTTGTGTTGTTTTATACTGCTAAGCTTGTGATAATTTGTTACAGCAGAAATAGGAAACTAATGTACACAAATTAGAGTCTGTCTAACCCTTCTGCTTTATTGTCATAGGATAGGAAGTGTATTTTAGCTGATTCACCAACTGGTTGGTTGCATCAGGCAAACTGGGCTGAAGTAAAGCAATAATCCCTCTTTAATTAATACAGGTCATATTACTTCTACATGTTTGGACATTACTTCATGAAATATGATCTCTATTTGTTTCTATTGTATATGTGAAGGAAGTGTGTTCTTTCAATGAGTTGCACCAGATGAAGTGATTTGTATGTTCTGACCAAAATAGATCATCAATTTATTTAAGGATATGTCATAAGCAATTTTAATATTATACTCAGTCATCTGTTTATACTTACTGTATAACTGTTTAATCTGCTAGTGTTAACATGCATGTTGATTTGTCCACTTAAGTTAATCTTTTGTGTGCATGTCTTGAAAAGTATGAAGGTGAAAACCCAGCTATAGTTAATGCCTCATCAAAACAGAGTTATAAACCAGGATAATTATAACCATCTTTATCAGCAATCTTCCTTTAGCAGGTATCTCATTATGGGATTAACATATTTTTCCCAGGTGCCAGTCCTTCTGGTAAGGTGATCTGAGGTGAATTGCCCATCTTTAAGAGAGAATCACAGTGTGCTAGTTTCTCTGCCTTGTCAAAAAGTGAAGTTTATATCTTTATGAACTATGATCTTCTCTGGGTATATGGCCAGGAATGGGACTGCTGGGTCATATGGCAACTCTATTTTTAGTTTCTTAAAAACCTTCTGTACAGTTCTCCATGTATGCGAAATAGCTTCAGTCGTGTCTGACTCTGTGCAACCGCATGGAATGTAGCCCATTTCTCCAGGCAAGAATATTGGAGTGAATTGCCATGCCCTTCTCCAGAGAATCTTCCCTACCTGGGAACTGAACTCGTGTCTGCCTGCGTCTCCTTCATCGCAAGCAAATTCTTCACCTACTGAGCCACCTGGGAAGCCCCTTGTTCTTCATAGTGGCTGTAGCAGTTTATATCCCTGCCAACAGTGTAGGAAGGGTGCTTTTTTCCCACACCATCTTCAGCTGTTATTGTTTGAAGATTTTTTGATGATGACCATTCTGACCAGTGTAAGGTGATAGCTCATTGTAATTTTGATGTGTATTTCTTTAATGATTAGTGATGTTGAGCGTCTTTTCTTGTCCTTTTTGGCCATCTATATGTCTTTTTTGGAGAAATGTTTATTTAGATATTTTACTCATTTTTTGATTGGGTTGTTTGTTTGTTTTTGATATTGAGCTTCATGAGCTGTTTGTATATTTTGGAGATCGATCCCTTGCCCATTGCTTCTTTTGCAAATATTTTCTCTCATTCTGAGGGCTATCTTTTTGTTTTATTTATGGCTTCCTTTGCTGTGCAAAAGCATTTAAGTTTAATTAAGTCCTATTTGTTTATTTTTGTTTTTATTTCCATTACACTAAGAGGTGGGTTGAAAAATATCTTGCTACAATTTATGTCAAGGAGTGTTATGCCTGTGTTTTCTTTTAGAGTTTTGTAGTATCCAGCCTTATATTTAGGTCTTTAATCCATTTTGAGTTTATTTTTGTGTATGGAGTGTTCTAATTTTATTCATTTACGTGTTTTCCCAGCTCCACTTATTAGAGAGACTTTCTTTTTTTCATTGTATATTCTTACTTCCTTTGACATATATTAGGTGACGGCAGGTAGAAGGACTTTATATCCTATTCCACTGATCTATATTTCTGGTTTTGTGCCAGTACCATACTGTTTTGATTACTATAGCTTTGTTCATTGCAGTGCAATTTACAATAGCCAAGACATAGAAGCAACCTAAATGTCCATCAACAGAGGAATGGATAAAGAAGATGTGGTACAGATATACAATGGAATGTTACTTGGCTTTACAAAGAAGAATGAAGTAATGCAAGTTGCAACAACATGGATGGAACTAGAGATTGTCATACTGAGTGAAGTAGGTCAGAGAAAGACAAATAACATATGATATTGCTTATAGCTGGAATCTGACAAAGGGTAAAAATGACCTTATCTTCAAAACAGAAATAGAGATATAGGGTAGAAAACAAACCTATGGTTACCATAGGGTAAGTGGGGGAGGGAAAATTTAGAGATTGGGATTGACATATACAATACTATACATAAAACAGATAACTAATAAGAACCTACTGTATATCACAAAAAAACTCTACTCAATATTCTGTAATGACCTATGTGGGAAAAGAAGCTGAGAAAAAGAGCTGATATATATATATATATATATATATATGATTCACTTTGCTATAGAACAGAAACTAACAGAACATTGTTAATGAACTGTACTCCTATAAAAGTGTTTTAGAAAATGAAGTTTGACAAAGATGGAAACTTTCTGAGGCAAAGTGATAAATGTCCTCATGCTAGGAGTGCCTCCTTTTACTTACCAAATACTTACTATTTACTAAATATTGTAAGAAGCTTAGATAACACTGCTGGGCAAGCTAGACAAAGAGAGGAGTTTGCTTTCAAGTGTCCAATATAAGAAAAAACAGTAACATAAGGATCAGAAGTTCGCTGAAGAAAGAGTAGTAGAATTAAAAGTGAATATGTTGTGAGACCATCATCTGGTTCCAACAACAAGAGCAGAAGAAAAAGTGGAGAAATAATGATCTCATAGTTAACTCATTTCATTATGAATGGATAAATGGAGGGGAGGAATTTAGGTTTTAGGTAGAGCAAGAGGAGAAATATTAACTACAAATTTTACAAATTGGCTCATCTGTTTACTTGACACAAGCATTGACAATTGTTTTTTTTTTTTTTTTTCCTATTCCAAAGACTGAATCTCACAGGGACAAGGGTAGGACACAAAAACTTCAACATAACATGCTGAATTTGCCTTATGGCAGCAGAGAATGAGCACTTATCTTGCTGTATCTTTTAGTGTATATCATACAGGTTTCTATCAAAAGTCCCCATTGAACATGGCATCTTCAAGAAAAATACTATGAACTCAGAAGGTAGCTTTGGCTATTGAAGCATCAGGATTCTTTCTTTTAGCAAAATTGATACTAGTCATTGTCTTTTGAAGGTAAGCTCATTTGAGACATTGGAAAATACATGCACTACTTCCAAGTAGATTTTTATGTCCTTCTCATCCAAACAGCACTATATTGAATGTCTGAAAAAGAAGTCTTGATTGATTTAAACTTTGCTTCATGGTCTACAGGTGAAATCTCAGGTTAAATATGCATTTCTAAAAAATATGAATAAGTAACAGAGTTGATTTTTTTATTGATACTCTTTAATAATATAATCTATGACATTTTGAGGGTTGCCTGACATTTCACCATTAAGCAACTTAGCTAATAAGGATTTTGCATATAAGGATATTGCTAAGTGGTCTATCTACTGGGAGTTCCCTGAAAATAATTGAAGATCAAATATGAGCCTGGTGGCTCCCAAATAGTACTAGTGGTAAATAATCCACCTGCCAATTCAGGAGATGTTAGAGACACAGATTCAATCCCTGGGTTGGGAAGATCCCCTGGAGGGGGAAATGGTGCTGCACTCCAGTACTCTTGTCTGGAGAATCCCATGGACAGAGGAGTCTAGTGGGATACAGTCCATGGGGTCACAACGAGTAAGACATGACTGACCATCTGAGCATAGAAATATGAATTTCAGTTCAGTTCAGTCACTCAGTTGTGTCCAACTCTTTGTGACCCTGTGGACTGCAGCATGCCAGGCTTCCCTATCACCAACTTTGCTCAAACTCATGTCCATCAAGTTGCTGATGCCATCCAACCTTTTCATACTCTGTCATCGCCTTCTCCTCCTGTTTTCAATCTTTCCCAGCATCAGAGTCTTTTCCAATGAGTCAGTTCTTCACATCAGGTGGCCAAAGTATTGGAGCTTCAGCATCAGTCCTTCCAATGAATATTCAGAACTGATTCCCTTTAGGACTGACTGGTTTGATCTCCTTGAAGTCCAAGGGACTCTCAAGAGTCTTCTCTAACACCACAGTTCAAAAGCATCAATTATTTGGCACTCAGCTTTATTTATGGTCCAACTCTCACATCCATACATGACTATTGGAAAAACCATAGCTTTGACTAGACAGATCTTTTTTTGGCAAAGTAATGTCTCTGCTTTTTAATATGCTGTCTAAGTTTGTTATAGCTTTTCTTCCAAGGAGCAAGCATCTTTTAATTTCATGGCTGCAGTCACCATCTGGAGTGACTTTGGAGCCCAAGAAAATAAAGTCTCTCACCGTTTCCATTGTTTCCCCATCTATTTGCCATAAAGTGATGGGACCAGATGCCATGATCTTAGTTTTTTTGAATGTTGAGTTTTAAGCCAGCTTTTTCACTCTCCTCTTTCACTTCCATCAAGAGGCTCTTTAGCTCCTCTTCACTTTCTACCATAAGGGTGGTATCATCTGCATATCTGAAGTTATTGATATTTCTCCTAGCAATCTTGATCCCACCTTGAGCTTCATCCAGCCTGACGTTTCATATGATGTACTCTGCATAATCTTACATAAAGACATTAAGAAACTTTTTTTTTCTCTTGATGTTTTATGATCTTTTAAAATTGGCACTACCTTCACTCTTTGGGAGAGATTTCAGCTTCTTTCCTTTCATCATAAAGAGGTAAGAATCACACTAGTACTTCTGCCTGAAATTGTGTTTTCAATAACCGTTTTGAGGGTTTGATTGGCTAGCATTAATGATATAGCTTGAGGTCTTCTGGTAAGGTTAGGAGGGCAGAGGGGAGGATGTCTGTTCTTTTTATTGTTTCACTTGGACAGAAGTTAGGGCCCATGGCAACTGTCCAAACACAATTCTCTTTTGTTATTTTATTGAGGACAATATTGTGCAAGTTTTTCTTTAGTCTTTCATATGTTAGAAGTTCATTCATGCTTATATGCTTCCACTTATTCAGTAAATACGCTTCTAAGCTCTAGGGATACAACAGTGGATAAAATAAGACAAACTTTTAACTTTATGGAGATTACATTCCAGTGAAGATGTTCTTTCATGAGAGAATTTGCCATGTTTGCATATTCATCTCCTCTCCTTCCTTACTGCAATATGTGACATGTCATTTGGAAAGGGTTCAAAGATCTTGTATCAGTTCAGTTCAATTTAGTTGCTCAGTCATGACTCACCCTTTGCAACCCCATGAACCACAGGACACCAGGCCTCCTTGTCCATCACCAACTCCTGGAGTTTACCCAGACTCATGCCCATTAAGTCGGTGATGCCATCTAACCATCTCATCCTCTGTCGTTCCCTTCTCCTCCTGCCCTCAATCTTTCCCAGCATCAGGGTTTTTTCAGATGAGTCAGCTCTTTGCATCAGGTGGCCAGAGTATTGGAGTTTCAGCTTCAAGATCAGTCCTTCCAATGAACATCCAGGACTGATCTCCTATAGGATGGACTGGTTAGATTTCCTTGCAGTTCAAGGGACTCTCAAGAGTCTTCTCCAACACCACAGTTCAGAAGCATCAATTCTTTGGCGCTCAGCTTTCTTTATAGTCCAAATCTCATATCCATACATGACTACTGGAAAAACCATAGCGTTGACTAGATGGACCTTTGTTGACCAAGTAAGGTCTCTGCCTTTTAATATTCTATATAGGTGATAACTTTCCTTCCAAGGAGTAAGTGTCTTTTAATTTCATGGCTTCAGTCACCATCTGCAGTGATTTTGGAGCCCCTCAAAATAAAGTCAGCCACTGTTTCCACTGTTTCTTCATCTATTTCCCATGAAGTGACAGGACCAGATGCAATTTTACTTAATCTCATCTTGTTTTCCCAGGAGAATGAAAACTATTACATGGGACTCTCAGAGAGATTATTTAGGCCCCTGGTAGGGTGTATTACCAGGATTTTTTTTTTTTATGATAGAGTTTCCCATTTACTGCCTGTATTTATTCAGAATTATGACTGCAGGAGACAGAAATCAAAATCAAATTAGCCAAGTAAAATGGGCAATTTAGTGCCTGGAAGAATTAGGTGGGGAATGCTAAGGGTAGAATATTGGGGGACACAGGACAAGCAAACAATGCTGAACTTCCTGTTTCTCTCTATTTGTGTCTCTCTCTGGTCTCCAGACTCTGGTTCTTTCTGTACATTAGTCTCATTCTATCCTTATGTGGTGTTGGAGAAGACTCTTGAGAGTCCCTTGGACTGCAAGGAGATCCAACCAGTCCATTCTGAAGGAGATCAGTCCTGGGTGTTCTTTGGAAGGACTGATGCTAAAGCTGAAACTCCAATACTTTAGCCACCTCATGTGAAGAGTTGACTCATTGGAAAAGACTCTGATGCTGGTAGGGATTGGGGGCAGGAGGAGAAAGGGACGACAGAGGATGAGATGGTTAGATGGTATCACTGACTCAATGGACATGAGTTTTGGTGATCTCTGGGAGTTGGTGATGGACAGGGAGGCCTGGCATGCTGCAGTTTATGGGGTCGCAAAGAGTTGGACACGACTGAGTGACTGAAATGAACTGAACTGAACTGATCCTTATGCAGACAGCCTTTGTCCAGGTTACTTTCCTGGATTTTGTGTGATGCCTTATACAGAGTAGGTGTACTTTATATCTAGAGAAGGGGACAACCTTTGAATGAGGGAAATCTCTATATTCTGGAGAAAATTTATGGCTACAGAGAACTGTAGAATTGTATTATTTCTGCTCAGTGATCCTAGATTGTGCATAAAATTCCTGTGTACCAAAGCGCCTATCCCTGGGGCCAGAGCATGTGACTTTGACAACATGAAGCTGGGCAGGCAGGCACAATTCCTAGAGAAAAGGATGCTGTTATCTATTTCTCTACTTTCAAATCCAGCACTGGCAGGTTTAAATACTGTTCATGTAGCATCTCTCCCTGGCTCTCCTTCTTTACTCTGATTCTTCTGTCTCTCAGTTTGAGATCAAAGTTAAGAAGAAGAGAAGAATGAAGAGGGAGAGAAAACGCAACTGCTGCTGCAACTGTGTGTGTGTGTGCCTGTGTGTGTGTAGCGCATGCAGATGTGTGCTCATGTGTGTGTCTGTGTGTGTCTGTGTGTAGTGCATGTAGATGTCTGTGTATGTGTATGTCTGTGTGCAGTGCAGGCAGACACGTGTTTATGTCTGTGTCTTTGCGTGTGTGTGTGTGTACAAACATATACATATGTATAGCTTGTTGTTATGAAAAGATAAATACCATTTTTAACTTTCAATAATATGAACAAAATCTTTAATAAAAAAGATTATAAACGTTATGTTGATGCTGCAAAGGATAGCCCCCTTTCATTTTCTCCTCCTCAAGTTCATTGAACTCCAATTCACAGTGTGGGCATTGGAGATATCAGTTACAAGCCATTCTGGATGAATCCAAGTGTGAAGAAAATAATCTTTGCTCCTACTTCTAAATGCAAGGCTTCTAAATTGAGAGTATTAAATGGGCTACTTTCTCCAAGTTGATTTTCTGTGGAGGAAAAAGCTTCAATGAATTTAATTGGTTGTTTGGTGGAGTGAGAAATATTAAACTGCTAACTCCATGGAGACCTAGCCTTTCTATACAGCTTTGGAAAGTGTCTTGAATATAAAATAAAACTCAGTTATACTGGATTGTCACTGATTCAAAGTATAAGATTATTTGAATAGGTACTAAGTAAACCTGTCCCTATTTCATATCAGTTCTAGTTGGATCTAGTTAAACAACTAAATATTTTAACTTTTTAAGTAATATGTGATTGCCTTATGGGGAGAACGTGTCTTATCTCTCAAACAAGTAGCTCAAACATATAGTTGATACAAACAAGCAATACTCACTCCAGGTTTCTGAATATAAAGTATGTGTATATAAAATGCATTTAATAACAATTGTGCTCTTAATTTTAAAATTTCACTTAATGGGTTTCTAAAATCTTTAACATCATCAGCTTTATGAACACTACCTCAAAAAGATTATATAATAATTTGATGAGGCTACCACTCTTTTCTTGCATAGGCTGCAATTACTGAGACTTTCATAACTATGAATTCAGTAGGGGAAATTTTTTCAACATCAATTGCCTTCATGCGTAAGATCCTAGACATTAATTTATACATTCATTAAAGTTGAACAACAAAAAAAAGTCTTATTGACAGACTACTATTTATGAGACTGAGAGTCATAAAAATCAGACCAAATTTCCACTAATACTTTTTAGAAGTTCATCACCTATGAAAGAATTGTAAGTCCTTACGACAATTTTAGTATAAAAAGCATGACATTTTCCTTTGTTTTATATTTTCTTTTGCAGACTGAAAAAAATCAGTCAGATGGCCAATAGGCACATTAAAGGATGTTTAATATTACTAATTATTAGAGAAATGCAAGTTAAAAGTACAATGAGGTATCACTTCACACAGGCCAGAATTATAGATAGTAAATGCTGGAGACAATGTAGAGAAAAAGGAACCCTCTTACGCAGCTGGTGGGAATAAAAAAACTAGTATAGCCATTACAGAGAACAGCATGAAGTTTCCTTAGAAAACTAAAACTAGAGTTGCCATATGATCTAGCAATACCATTCCTGAGCATATATTCAGAGAAATTAAAAAAGATGCATGCACCCAAATGTTCATAGCAGTACCATTTACAATGGCCAAGACATGGAAGTAGCCTAAATGTCCATCAAATGGATAAATAAGATGTTTTATACATATATATATGCACACATATACATGTATATATATATATATATATATATACATATACATACACACACAATGGAATATTACTCAGTCATAAAAATGAATGAACTAATGCTATTTGCAGCAACTTGGATATATCTAGAGATTATCATATTAAGTGAAGTGAGACAAAGGCAAATATATGACATCACTTATATATAGAGTCTAAAATAAATAATACAAATGAACTTATTTACAAAACAGAAACAGACTCACAGACATAGAAAACAAACTTATGGTTGCCAAAGGGGAAAAGTAGGGGAAGGATAAATTAAGACTTGGGGATTAACACATATACACTACTAACTATATATAAAATAGATAAACAACAAGGACCTATCAGATAGCATGGGAAACTGTATCCAATGACTTGCAATAACCTATAATAGAAAATAACCTGAAAAAGAATATACATAGTATATATATATATGTGTGTATATATATATATATATATACACATAATTGAGTCATTTTGCTGACATCTGAAACTAACACAATATTGGAAATGAACTATATTTCAATTAAAAGTGCATTTTTGAGGAAGCAGATAAGCTCATTTTAAATTTCATGTGGCAAAGCAGACTGTTTTCATTAATATTTTTTAAGAAGTTCATCAAGAAATAATTCTAGGGTCTTATGACAATTTTAGTGTTAAAAACATTTTGCCTTTTTTATGCTTTCTTTTGATTTAAAAAAGTTATCTTTCAACAATCTTGAAAAATAAAAATGAGGATAGAAAAGCTTGATTACATGATATCAAGATTTACCAATCTATAGATATAAAAAGACAATATCTTACAAAGATAGACATATAGATCAATGAAGTTCAGAAATAGACCCAAATGCATATGGTCAGCTGATTTTTAATAAAGATACTTAGGTATTCAAATAAAGGGAAAAATAATATTTTCAACAAGTGTTAGTAGAACAGCTGTGTATTTGTACAAATAAAATGAATATCAAACTTTACTTCATACCATATTAAAAAAGTAACTTGAAATAAATCATAGACCTAAACATAAAATCAAAGATGATAAAACTTCTATAAAAAAGTTTAACCTAAATATTTACTCAAGAGAAAGAAAAATATTTGTATATGCAAAGACTTGTATGTAAATGTTCATAACCACATTATTCATAATAGCCAAATAATGGAAAAACTCAAATGTCCATTAACTGCTGAATAGATAAACCATTTGTGATACAGCTTTCTGTAGAAACTGCTAAGAAATAAATGTGAATAATATGAAATCAAGACTGAAAAAGACTAACCTCAAAATTTTATACCAAAAGCGAGAAGTTAAAAAAAAAGAAAAAAACAAGACTACATGCTGGATCATTGTATTTATTTGAAATTCTAGAAAAGGCAAAAACACCAAGTCAGAAAGCAAATCAATAGTTGCCTCAGGCTGTAGGCAAGGGGGAAAATTCATTGCAAAGGGGCATGAAAACACTTTTAGAGAGCCGGTTTACATCTTGATTACAATGATGAATCCATAGCTACTAAAATTCAATTTATTATATGTAAATTTCATATACAAAGCCTTTGAAAGTGTGGGGGAGGGGGGGAATGCCAAGCCTGAAGTGCCACTGACACACATTAAATGACAAGCTATTTGTAGCAACATGGATGGATCTAGAAATTATCATATTAATTGAAGTGAGACAAAGGCAAATATCATAGGACATCACTTATATAGAGAGTCTAAAATAAATAATACAAATGAACTTATTTATAAAACAGAAAGAAGAAAAAATAACAAAGTTGTATCTTTAAATTGATTATATTTAAATATCTTCCTATCTTTTGGATGAAAAAGCAATTTTTATAGCATAGACTGTCTGAATTAGCCCTTCCCACTCTTTCCCCAACAACTGTAATAATGGGGAGAAGGAAATGGCAACCCACTCCAGTGTTCTTGCCTGGAGAATCCCAGGGACGGGGAGCCTGATAGGCTGCTGTCTATGGGGTCGCACAGAGTCGGACACGACTGAAGCGACTTAGCAGCAGCAGCAGCAAAGCATTATTAGCAGATCTAAAATGAAAACAAAGTAAAACCTGGTTTCTTCAACACTATTTACTAACGGTAATAAACAGAAGGATTGTGACCTCACATCACGAACTTTTAAAAAGTGACCATGATTCAATCAATTAAAAGATAATAAGTAAAAAGTGACCACGAGGGACTTCTTTGGTGGTCCAGTGATTAAGAATCCACCTTCCAATGCAGGGGACATGGGTTCAGTCCCTGGTCCTCAGGGAACTAAGATCCCAAATGCCTTGGGGCAACTAAGCCTGTATGCCACAAGACCCAGCACAGCAAAAAAAGAGAGAAAGTGACCATTAAAAGTAGAAGCCTTGAAAACTCTGATGTGGTATAGTGGGAAAATGCCCTCAACTTCACCGCATCCTCTATCGATTGGCAGATTCATGAAGATTCTCATGAATGCTTTCTACTTGTAAAAATGTGACCTAGGGTTTAAGTGGGAAGATCTGTGAAAAGTTATGAAAATACCCTCGGAGGGAAGAATGGCTGCCAAAAGTTGCCACCTTATAGGTATGCTGAATTGAGGTAGATGAGAAAAACATTGACAGGAGAGAATTGTACTTATGGTCAAGGAGGCTCTGGTACTTGACTTTCCTCTGGTTCTCAAGGACAAAACCATGATCAAGTCCTCTAGAAGGAATTGTCCCAATGCACCGTCAAGTTCCCTCTCTCTGAACATTGGCTAGAAATCAACTCCCAGTCCTACTGAGGTTCATTAGAGTAAAGATAAATGAATTGAAGTTATGGTACATAGAATGTTAAACAGAAGTCATTCAAACTATATGGAGAGACAAGAAGTAGTGTATACAGCACTGTCTAATTCAAGTATGAAACAAATATAAGGAAATGTCATGACAACTAAACAGAGAAAAGGAAGAGTCATTGGGCATAAAAATATCATGAATTCTGTAAGGTGAGAAGCCATAACCTATAGAAGAAAAGAGTGTCCATGAGTACATCGTGTTGTAGAAGAAAATGAGAATATAATTTAATAAAACAATTTTTGAAATCTGAAACAAGAGAAGAATGAGATAAAAAAAAATCAATTCCAAACAAAGGAAAAATATCTAAATATGATGGAAACAGCAAGTAATATATTAGACATGGTTGACAGACAAATAAATGACTTGATGCAAAACTGTGAGATAATCATAGTTAATATAGAAGGACAAATAGAAACTGAAGAGGTCATTTTATTTTTTCCTTTCCAATATATATGCCCTTTCTTTCTCTCCCCTTCCTTCTTTTTGGCACTGTCTAGGACTTCTAGGGAAGTAACGAATAGGAGTTGTGAGAGGACAGACTCGCCTATTCTTTAACTTAGGGGGAAAGTATTCAGGGTTTCAGTGTTTCTCAGAATTTTTTCTGATGAGGTTCTCAGACATCAGTGTCCAGTTGCATTTGGCAGTTTTCAAAAACATTCAGAATGAATCATTATTTTTAAGTTTCCTTTCTAGTCATCCCATATATCTCAGATCTTACAGACTTTCCTTTGTAAATAAGAGATGAAATAGAAATTAATTCCAGTAATTTGCAGAAAAACCCAAATAGTTTCTTGGACTTTCTGTAGGCTTAACTAATATGAATATATCCACAAATAAAGTATTCTTGTTTTATTCATTGGAAATCACAGGTAAGCCATTTTATTTTCCCCTTACTCTCATAAATACTAGGATCTTTATAAATCTTCAAATAGCTCGACTTTCAATATGGTCTCATAAAAAGTTTGAAATTCTCCCAGAATACTGGAAATAAAAGCAAAAATAAACAAATGGGATCTAATTAAAATTAAAAGCTTCTGCACAACAAAGGAAAATATAAGCAAGGTGAAAAGACAGCCTTCTCAATAGGAGAAAATAATAGCAAATGAAGCAATTGACAAACAACTAATCTCAAAAATATACAAGCAACTTATGCAGCTCAATTCCCAGAAAATAAACAACCCAATCAAAAAATGGGCCAAAGAACTAAATAGACATTTCTCCAAAGAAGACATATGTATGGCTAACAAACACATGAAAAGATGCTCAACATCACTCATTATTGAAGAAATGCAAATCAAGACCACAATGAGGTACCACTTCACACCAGTCAGAATGGCTGTGATCCAAAAGTCTGCAAGCAATAAATGCTGGAGAGGGTGTGGAGAAAAGAGAACCCTCTTACACTGTTGGTGGGAATGCAAACTAGTACAGCCACTATGGAAAACAGTGTGGAGATTCCTTTAAAAATTGCAAATAGAACTGCCTTATGACCCAGCAATCCCACTGCTGGGCATTAATACCAAGGAAACCAGAATTGAAAGAGACACATGTACCCCAATGTTCACTGCAGCACTGTTTATCATAGCCAGGACATGGAAACAACCTAGATGTCCATCAGCAGATGAATGGATAAGAAAGCTGTGGTACATATACACAATGGAGTATTACTCAGCCATTAAAAAGAATACATTTGAATCAGTTCTAATGAGGTGGATGAAACTGGAGCCGATTATATAGAGTGAAGTAAGCCAGAAAGAAAAACACCAGTACAGTATACTAACACATATATATGAAATTTAGAAAGATGGTAATGATGACCCTGTATGCGAGACAGCAAAAGAGACACAGATGTGTAGAGCAGACTTTTGGACTCTGAGGGAGAGGGAGAGGGTGGGATGATTTGGGAGAATGGCATTGAAACATGTATACTATCATGTAAGAAATGAATTGCCAGTCTATGTTCGATGCAGGATACAGGATGCTTGGGGTTGGTGCATGGGGATGATCCAGAGAGATGATATGGGGTGGGAGGTGGGAGGGGGGTTCATGTTTGGGAACTCATGTACACCCGTGGTAGATTCATGTCAATGTATGGCAAAACCAATACAGTATTGTAAAGTAAAATAAAGTAAAAATAAAAATAAAAAAAAAAAAGAAATTCTATCTGATTTCACTTCTGGAACATTAAGGATGTATAGGCATGGGACTGAGACATTTTATAACTAGGACATATGAAGTGTCAGATTGTTCCAAGGACTGTTACTGTGGAGACTATACCGTCTGTCTTTGCTGTGAACTCATTGTGACTATCTAGTTGGTGAAAAAGATTGGAGCCATCTTTAGGAATTCATTCATGCTGCTGACCTATGCAAAGAGTCCTAGTACCGTCGTTTCGTGTTTTGTAATTTTGCTATTGATATCTCTGTCCTAGGTCCTGAAGAATGGATGTGGTTCTTTTTTTACTGCTGTAGGGTGAGATAGTCCATCTATGTTTTATAGTTATCTATTTATTGTCTGAAGAAGTAGTATTCAACTGTTACTTTACCTTATAAGGCTATAGCTAGCAAACATTTCTTTCTTTTTCTCCTATTTCCCAGATACTCTGAAAATAGAAATAACTGTTAGTTACTCCTCTCAGATTATTCCATATGTCGTTTCTTTTATCTACCTGCCACAACTAAGACAATCATGCTGTTCATTCATTTCTCTCTTAACCAGATCCACTCCATCTGAATGTCAAGAATAAGATGTAAAATAATGTACTCTTTATTCTTCCCTGTTCATAAATTATTTCAATAATTGCTAAAATCAAAGGACTTAGCCAAAATAATGTATATATCTATAATTTCTCATACCTTTATTAATTTCTTCCTTCCTTTTTTCAATCTACATATGTGTGGAAAATTTACTATCTATATTTGTGAGATACTGTTCTTTAGTATTAGAGAAGAAATAGTAATAATAATGATAAGAGTAGTGAATATTAATCTTTTAAAACATAATTAAAATGGGAGACAGAAACAAAACAAAATGAAGAAAAAGAAATGTTTTGTGTGTTGCAAAGAAGTAAAAGAAGAGATTCTCTTTAACATGGAGACAAACAAAATATGTGTCAAACAAATGAAAGAGGAAAGTATTCCTAGTTGTTTGTAAGTTTCTAAAACGTGTAAGATCATACAGGCAGTGCTAGGAGTATGAAACATAGCCATACTGTCAATTGCATCTGACTTTAAATTAAATGGACTATTCCATGTCCTGACACTTATCTTTTGCAGAATAGAACAGAAAAACTACTTCACAGACAAGACAACACAGTTTAAACACAAAGCAACCTGGGACCTGAAAAACCCCTGGAGCTCGGAGTGCCTAGAGCTGCGAAATTTCCGAAGAAATAATAGACTTCTACTACAGTCTTCAAGTCTTATAGCACTGTCATCATAATTGAGTAAAATCAATCTACCTTTGTCATCATAGCACTTTAAGCTTTATTCTGAAAGAAAAAATAACATGCACATGAATATTACAGAGGTGTCCAAACATGGAATGGACACAAATATAGACCCAAGATTATATATAAAGCAAAGGGAAATTTCAGTTTGCTTGCTCAGTTAAGTAAACAGGAGAAGTCTGAAACATTTTTAAGGAAAAGGACAACTCTTTCTAGTAAAGATGCTGTAATCTTACAGTCCCCACCACAGCTCAACAAAAGCACCAGTACACATACCCAGTTCCATATTATTGATAAAAGGTACTGAAGTGAAGTCGCTCAGTTGTGTCCGACTCTTTGCGACCCCATGGACTGTAGCCTACTGGGCTCCTCTGTCCATGGATTTTCCAGACAAGAATACTGGAGTGGGTTGCCATTTCCTTCTCCGGGGGAACTTCCCGACCCAGGGGTCTCCCGCACTGTAGGCAGACGCTTTACCTTCTGAGCCACAAGGGAAGCCGATAAAAGGTACTGGAGGACCATTAAGAATTGTTTTCTTTGATTGGCTGATTAATTTATTGACTTAAGACTTGTGTTTTGAAAATTATGAGATATAGAGAATTGGACTAAAATTCAGTTTAACCACACTGCAATTTTACTTAGACTTTACTTAACACTGGTTTATACTACCTGAAAAATGTCTCCATGCTGAGTTGCATTGTCTTTTGACTGTGATAATATTAGATTCTCTTCAAAGGGTTACTCTTATTACCAGGAAAGAAAGAATATAATTACACTCATGGTCAGAACGTACAGTACCTTGGTAATATGAACATCCATAGTTTCCTGTTCAAACAAACATGCTATGTGGTTTGTTTGAAGTCTTTTCTCATGACCATCTGTTCTCACGGGACAGATGAAGGCAGTGATTCCTTTCCTACTAACAGCACTATTCAACTCCAAAAACATTGTATGTTTCTTAGCAAACAGGAACATTTGTGGGTGTTGGTACTTTTTGACTTTAATTGTTTAAAAACATTTCTCTCATGGGCAAAAAAAAATAACAATTCAGAATGAAATGTAAAATCCCTTACTCTTACACTCTCTCATTCCAACAAATCTTCAGAAGTAACCACTTAACAGCCTTTCATGTTGCCACCCAGTTATTTTCCATTTGTATATACTTTCATTTTTTAAATTTAACACAGGTCATACGTCATTGTTCTGAGAATATGAACTTTAACCTGATGAAGAGAAAGTGACAAGTTCAATATTTTACTGTTGTTTAATCATTTCAGTATAAACTCAAAACATAGAAGTTTTTTAAGTTCAGTTAAACTTTTAACCAGCAAATCTTGGTTAACAGAGTAAGAACTCTGGAGTGAATCTGCCTCACTGGAACCTTTAGTCCATCACTTTCTTAATATAAGGCTTTAGGCAAGTTGCTTTAATACTTTGTGCCTCAATCTCCTAACCTGAAACGTAGGATATAATACCACCTCCTTCAAATTGCTGTTGTACAACTGAGTTCATATCTCTAACATGTGTCAAATAGATATTGGCACACCTAAAATACTACATTTCATCAGTAGTTATGACTATTATTCCCCTGGAACAAGAAATGGCAACCCATTCCAGTATTCTTGCCTGAAGGATCCCATGGACAGAGGAGCCTGACGGGCTACAGTCCATGGGATCGCAAAGAGTCGGACGTGACCGTGACTGAAGAAACTTAGCATGCCTAATATATGACTATTATTATGAATCAATGGCTTCCTACTGCTTGAGGTCTTAACTGTATGTTTTACCAAACCATGCCCTGTTCACAAGTCCTTAAATGGATTGAGCTTCTTCACTTCTTAGGTCTTTTTTCTGTTTTACCAATGAATTTTTTAAAGACTTTTTTGATGTGGGCAATTTTTAAAGTTTTTATTGAATTTGTTACAATATTGCTTCTGTTTTCTGTTTTGGCTTTTTGGACAAGAGGCACGTGGGATCTTAGCTCCTCAACCAGAGATTGAACCTGCAGCCCTCTGCATTGGAAGGCAAAGTTTTAACCACTGGATTACCAAGGAAGTCCCACCCCTTAAATCTGTGTACTTTCATGCAACTTTTCTTATTCTCCCTTAATTTTATAGTACCTCACCCCTTCCCTTGGTAGCTCTTACATTCTTATGTCTCAGCTTAAAAGTCACTTTTTGAAAAAAAAATCTTGTCTCTCAGGCTAAGTCAGATCTCCTCTTATGAAAGTGAGCAGTAATCACCTATTTATCACCCAAAACTACAAATGACAGTGAAAGGAGACAGTGCTGGTTATTAGTCTAGGACAAAAGGATTATGTGGGACTTGTTCAAGACTTACTGGGATGTACCTACTTTCTACCTATACTACATTGCTATAACATCTTTTATTTTTCTTCTATACACAAAGTTACAATTGTATTTAATTAACTGTGTAAGTGTTTATTCATGTCTTATTTTTCTGCTGGTCTGTAAGCTCAGTGTGTTTTATTCACCACTGTGTTGCCAGATCCTAGCATAGTGCCTAGCAAACTCCTCTAAATACTGTTGAATAAATGTGTAATCGTAGTCTGTGTTGTGTCAGAATCAAAGCAGGTTCCACACTGGGCCATTTCAGGGCAGTCGTTAAGTGCAGAAGCTTGACTTTTCTCTCATTTGAAGAAATTGTTAATCTAGCTGGCTTCCCTCTTCTTGGCCTCTTGCTGAGGAATCCTTTGAAGAGGTAGAAAATCTTGCTGTGTGAGTCCAGTTAGGTCTGAAACTCTTGACGCTGTGTCTTTAACTTGACACCTTTCCTATATTTTATTTTGCAAAGGTATATAAGTGGGCAGTGTCTGAGGCAGAAACTTAAAGTGGCTACTGTTATTTGTGTTATTATAGGGATCTGGGTTAAGAACAAGAGAATCTGAGGGTATACACACTTCAGTGAGAGGTTCAGGCACTGTGTTTCTTTTTATGCAAATAATTGTAGCATGGAAACTACAGTTTTAAAAAATAGAACCAATATTGACATTATCTTGAGGTTTCTAACTATATAATAGAAATGATATTTAAATGGTCAAATATTTTTTAAAATATCCAAAAATTCATCAATATTTAGAACCATAGATTAAAAAGTACTAGAAAATCTTCTGAAATTTATAGAATATATGTATATGTATATGTATATACATTTGTTGACTTGGCTCTTCTGCATTGCCACAGGTAAGACATCTAAGTAGGTCATATTTCAGTAATGGCAGTTCCCAAGTTTGGGTTCTTTGCAGATTACCGTGGATGTCATGTCTGACTCATTGGTTCAGGAGGATTAGGTGTGTACTCCACCTGGATCACATTCCATGGGTTATAACAAAGTACACACTTCACTGAACAGGAAATTGGATCAGTAAATGGAAACCAGATAGAGAATGGAACATAGTATCCACCTTTTTAACAACATTATCTTTTTTTGCCTCTGGACCTCCTTAACCAACTACATTACATTTCTTTCTTTGAAATCTAAATTATAATTTTATTTGTGTTTCAGTGCAAGAATTTAATTTGTAAACTAGATTTCCTCCAGAATCATTTCTTTCACCACCATAGAATGCTAAAGTATTCCCTTAAAAACTCTTTGAAAAAATCTTAATTATTCTAGAGATATTTATGTATATTTTCATTCATGCCATTGATTCCTTCATTCATTCAGCAAGATATTTGCTAAGAATACCCTCTTGGGTTTTAATGAATCAGTGAAATTTTAAAAAGAGAGATGGTATCTTAGACTCTTTCAATGGTTTCTTCAAGTCACTCTAATGCCAAATTTACTAGAGAAAAAAAAAGTTTTATGATCTTATTTTCTATTTTTTTTTCGAGAAGTTTCAGGGTTCAAAATTATTTTTTGGCTTCCCATGCCTTTTCATACTTCTAACCTGTCACCTCTAGTTTATGTAAGGTACTATAAAACCTTATTCTTAGGATCCTTGCACCCAATAAAATCTTACATAGTTGCATTTCCTTATCACTTTTTAAAATTTGTGATCTAAATATGAACTATCTCACAAAATCATGAACTGACAAGTAATTGTTTATAGTAACTGTTAAAATTTCTCCTTTGAAACTACACTTTATAATAATGGAAGTATTTTTTCTTCATATTCAAAATGATCTTGGTAATAATAAATCATTTACTTGGAGAACAGATTTTTTTTCTCCACTGAATACAGTTGGAGTATTTCTGCTGAATTCATGCAGTGTCTCTAGGATAAAAAAATGTCCAGCCATTTGTTAGAAAAAATGAATAGGTTCATTAAGTAAAAGTGAAAGTCACTCAGTCATGTCCGACTCTTTGTGACCCCATGAATATACTGTCCATGGAATTCTCCAGGCCAGGATACTGGAGTAGGTAACCTTTCCTTTCTCCAGGGGATCTTCCCAACCCAGGGATCAAACCCAGGTCTCCTGCATTGTGGCAGATTCTTTACCAGCTGAGCGACAAGGGAAGCCGATGCTTAGCTGGCTTAAAAATGTCTCCATTTGAAGACTGTAAGAAGTATATCTGCTTAGTTTTTGCCTCCTAGTTACAAGTAAAAAAATGAGAGGAACAGTGGGGTTGGAGATGGGTTGAATAGGAAAACAAAAGTAAGGAAAGATAAAAGTAAAACTGAGTTTCCCTCCCACTAATTACACAGGCACATTCAACTTTTAAATTAATTAAGTGAAGCTTTTTAGCCTTTTTATTTTTGTATATTTTTATAGAATGCTTCCAATAGTCAAATTCAGATCCAGTTTCAGCTCTTCATTTTTACTGAAGATTGTATAATCAAATGACTTCCAATTTGGAAGAAATAAGTCACCTAGGAATTTTAATGTACTAATATGTTCCTGTCTTTAATTATTTCCATTAAAGTACAAGCTTTTGGTAAATTTATCACCATTCCCTTTGTTTTTAAAATAATCAATTACAATAAAAACAAATACAGAATATATGTGTATTTTCTATTTTTTCTCCCAAATAGTTAATTCTCTATAATCTCTGAAACCAATAATTTATTTGATCCAAATTCAATTTGTATAAACACTAGCAGCAGAAAATCCAAAATTTATCTTTGTAGTAAATTTAGTGATTTAGGAATAGCTAGTTTTCCTGTATGTAAGAGACAAGATGGTCTTAGAGGAGTATTATGGCCAATGATACACGGCATTTAGCAATTGTCCCATTGTTATCACATTATCAAATTTTAAGTATTTAAATAGGAACAATCTTTCTCAATTTCTTGGAATATTCAGTGGCTGACATTGTTTGGGAACTCCTTTCCAAAGTAGTCCTCTTAAGCTAAAACTTCCTAGGAGGTCTGTATATACTAATACAGGTCATAACGGTGGAAAGAAATCATTCTAAATTTCCTTCTTAAACTTATGATGGTAATACAATGGTGCTTAATTCTTAAACTGATTTTTACAAAAATTTGGAATGGTTATGGATGTGTACCAAAAGTGGGTGTGTTGTAAGGCACAGCAGTCCAAAGCATGACCTTTGAGTTCCATGGACCAGGGCTGGCTCTGTCCTGGCATTATCACCTACCAGCTGTGTGTCTTGGAGCAAGTGACCTGGCTTGCTGAGCTTCCCCATTTTCATTTGCTCTAGGGAAGAATGAATGGGTAGATATGCAAAATCCACTCCCTTCCTGCTTCCTTTCTAACACATGGACTAATTCACTCAGGTTTGGGCCATCCTTGCATGCAGAGCAATCTGGACCTCTTCTCAGTTTCAGAAGGAAAATATTGCTTAGGTTAAGCACTATTCACCATGACAGAATTGTTATTTGAAATAACAGATTTCTTTTATTATTTTCACCATTTTTAATCCAGCCTAATCTTAGCTCTTGCAGCTGAAAGCATCTGAACACATATAAATAATTATGTCCATATAGTTGTTTTGAAAATTAAATGAGATGACTCATAAATGTGTGCTTGGCACAACTCTCTAAAATATTCATTGTTAAGATTGTTAAGATTATTGATGTTGTTGATGTTAAAACTGCTACTTCTTCAGTATTACTCATATCAGATTTCAGCATTAGTTCCAGGCAAAATTATGAAGCTGAATTGGTAAAAAAAAAAAAAAAAGGAGGAAAATAATTTTCCCCAGACCCTTTTCCTCTTTTAGGATGTCTTTTGTATCCCTAAGTGCCCTCAACCATGCAGAAAAGGGATTAGTGATGGTATCATATGAAGGTACAAGATTTAATAAGGGAATTTTTAACTCAAAATAATGATACCCCAGAGCTAGAATTCCAAATACCATATTAAGTTAGTAGGTTAAAAGTTTGGGGTAACTGAGACCTCTCTGTATTTCTAAAATATTATCACAGAAACTTTTTTTGCTGTTAAAGTTGTCACTAAGTCATGAACTCTTTGAGACCCTATGGACTGCAGCACGCCAGGCTTCCCTGTCCTTCACTATCTCCCGGAGTTTGTTTAAACTCATGTCCATTGAGTCGGTGATGTCATCTAACCATCTCATCCTCTGTCACCCCTTCTCCTCCTGCTGTCAATCTTTCCCAGAATCAGGATCTTTTCCAATGAATAGGCTCTTCACATCAGGTGGCCAAAATATTGGAGCTTCAACTTCAGTACCAATCCTTCCAGTGAATATTCAGTGTTGATTTTCTTTAGGATTGACTGGTTTGATTTCTTTTCTGTCCAAGACACTCTCAAGAGTTCTCCAGCACCACAATTCAAAAGCATCAACTCCTCAGTGCTCAGTCTTTTTTATGGTCCAACTTTCACATCTACACATGACTACTGTATAAATCATAGCTTTGACTGTATGCACC
This sequence comes from Oryx dammah, assembly GCF_014754425.2. Taxonomy (NCBI): domain Eukaryota; kingdom Metazoa; phylum Chordata; class Mammalia; order Artiodactyla; family Bovidae; genus Oryx; species Oryx dammah. The sequence goes on along the minus strand of NW_024070187.1, from coordinate 88,501,327 downwards.
TTTGTTGTCAAAGTAATGTCTCTGCTTTTTTAATATGTTGTCTAGGTTTGTCATAGCTTTTCTTCCAAGGAGAAAATGTCTTTTAACTTCATGGCTGCAGTCACCATCTGCAGTGATTTTGGAGCTCAAGAAAATAAAATCTGTCTGTTTCCACATTTTCACCAATTATTTGCTAATGAATTGATGGGACCAGATGCCATGGTGTTAGTTTTCTGAATGTTGAGTTTTAAGCCAGCTTTTATCAATCTCCTTTTTCACCCTCATCAAGAGGCTCTTTAGTTCCTCTTCCTTTCTGCCACTAGAGTGGTATCATCTGCATATCTGAGGTTATTGATATTTCTCCCAGAGATCTTGATTCCAGCTTGTGAATCATTCAGCCTGGCATTTCGCATAATGTACTCTGCATACAATTTTAAAAAACAGGGTGACAATATACAGACTTAACGTACTCCTTTCCCAATTTTGAACCAGTCAGTTGTTCCCTGTAAGGTTCTAGCTTTCACCTACATCTAAAGCCAAACCTTTTGCATACAATTGGTCTCTAAACCCATATAGTTTTTATCTAGTCACTGTCTGCAAGAGAAGAATCTCCCTCTCTGGTGTAATTGTTAATACTAATCATCAGGTGGTGCTCTGAGCATTTCAGATCAATATCTGTTGACAGTGAGAGTACTGTTCATTTTTAAACCAGTAAAAGAAACTAATGTTTTCTTTGCATATCTACAGGATTTGTATGGGGGTTGTTAAACTGGGAGGATATAAATTCTCTTTGCTTTTCCAGTGGACTTGGCCACGGTATTTACTGTTCTAAAGTTGAGAAGATTTGTTAATTCCTTCAGACAATGGAAAGGGATGGGTATATTCTGTGAGGGGCTTCCCAGGTGGCACAGTGGTAAAGATTCTGCCTGCCAATCTTGCAGGAGATGCAACAGATGTAGGTTCAATCCCTGGTTCAGGAAAACCCTCTGAAATAGGAAATGGCAAACCACTCCAGTATTCTTGCCTGGAAAATTCCATGGACAGAGGAGCCTGGTGGGCTACAATCCATGGAGTTATAAAGAGCTGAACACAACTGAGCAACTGAGCGCGTGTGCTGTGCATTGACTCACAAAAAGAAGCAACCTCAAGACTTTTGAAGATTAGTTTCTCCTTTAGAGCTCTTACTTGGTGTGAGATATTGCCACACACTTCAAAATATAAAGGAAATTATTAGATGTGACAGCTAATTATGGAGGGAAACCTGGACAGACATTACCTCTCTCTTCTCTCTGCTATTCAGACTCTCAGTTGTGTTTGACTCTTTGAGACCCCATGGATTTTAGCCCGCCAGGCTCCTCTGTCCATGGGATTTTTCAGGTAAGAATATTAGAGCGGGTTGCGATTTCCTTCTCCAAGGGATCTTCCCCACCCAGAGATTGAACCTGGGTCTCCTGCGTTGCAGGCTGATTCTTTTCTAACTGAGACACCAATGAAGCCATACCTCTCACTTCTTTCTATCTCTGCTCAAGAAGAAAGTAATCTGAGTATTCCCCCAAATACCTGGAATGCTTGACGTCAATTTTGTGACTGATTTACTAGACAACTAACTACACAGAAGGCAGCCCTCTTCATTCCAATGTCCACAAAGAGGACCTTAATGAGACTGTTCCTTCTGCTATGTGCTGTCCTTATAGGTGGGCATCCCAGGTGGCGCTAGTGATAAAGAATCAGCCTGCCAACGCAAAAGATGCAAGCATTTTGGGTTAAGTCCCTGGGTCAGGAAGATCCTCTGGAGAAGGGAATGGCTACCCACTCCAGTGTTCTTGCCTGGAGAATCCCATGGGCAGAGGAGTCTTGCAGGCTACAGTCCATGCGGTTGCAAAGAGTTGGACACGACTGAAGCAACTTAGCATCTTTATAGGTAGGACTCGATAATTTGCAAAATCAGAGTAAAATGAAATGTGAGGTCCCATGTAGAAAAATTATGAAGCAAGACAATGGCAACAGAACATTAAACCCAGCATAGGAGCCTTCAGATCCTGACACCGACCCTGTGAGGTTGGCCGCACTGGTAGGGGCAGATTTTTCTAATCTCTGCCTCTTTAGATTTGGGCATGTGAAGTCGTGGAAAGACCAATGACCCAGTTGAAAGCCTGGCTCTTTTCCTTCTAAATGTGTGAGTGTGAGCACAGACTCAGCTTCCTGCATGGCACTGCTCAAAGGCTTATGTGCTCAGAATGCCCAGTGCAGCACTTTGCACAAGAGGGGCTGAGTGATTGGCTTCAGAGGGCCTGGGTTTAAATTCTGGAAACATCTAGTCTTTTGTCCAGGTGACTCATTTGAGTTGAGTTTTAGGTCATGCTTTTCTGACTTTGTTCTGCAGCCCACAACCTAGTGTCAGCTGACAGATACCTGGTGAAGGTGGTCACAAGGAAAGCTGAGTGAGAGACATTGGAAGGGTCAGCACAATTCACCCTACTATCAGGAGAAGCAATTCAAAAGTCTCCACAGTATAATATTTGTGTAGACTAGAGGGCATGTTGTCATCACTAATCATGGAAGATACCTTTATTTCCTTTGCTTTGTTGCTGTTTTTCAGTTACTAAGTTGTGTCCAACCCTTTGCAGCCCCATGAACTGCAGCACGCCAGACTTCCATTGCCTTCACTATATCCCAGAGTTTGTTCAAACTCATGCTTCCATGTTTTTCAGAACTGGGGAAATTGTCTCATTCAACAGATGTTTGTTCTTCCTGATGAGTAAGAATCTGCTCAGTGTATTCATTGCTTGATTGTGTTTATGCTTCTTTGTATTGGTCTCTGTCTACACGGGTGTGAGGTTTTTAACCTCCAAATAGTGGGCCTGGTTCTCAGTGTCATCTAACAACGCCTTCAAACCCCTATGTAAATCTGTTAGCCAGGACAGATCTGGCTTAAAATCATGATTAGGAATCTATGTTGAGATTCAGGCTTCACATACTACTCATACATGAAGCCAGCCAGAAGCCATAATTTTTGATGGTTGATTTTTGATAGATCTTGTGCTAGACAACCGCACCAACTCATGATTTAGCAAATGTAGGAGCAATAAGGGGCTTCCCAGGTGGTGCTAGTGGTAAAGAACCCACCTGTCAGTGCAATATATATGAGACATGGGTTCGATCCCTGGGTTGGGAAGATCCCCTGAAGGAGGGCCTGACAACTCACTCCAGTATTCTTTCCTAGAGAATGTTATAGACAGATGAATGGTGGTTGGCTATGTTCCATAGGGTCTCACAGAGTCAGACATGACTGAAGTGACTTAGAACACATGCACACTCACAGGGGCAATATGATGAAGGGAATTGATTACATAGATTAGCACAGATGATATTCTTATATAGGTTTTCCATAGAAAATCAGCTATAGGCCGCCAGCCCTCCAGGTGAAGGGTAGAGGATGGCCACACTGGGCAGGCTCCAGAAATAATGATAAACATAAAACCTATGAAGATTAGTTAATCAAACAGAAAAACTCCTTCTCAGTCCCAGTGACCATCAAAACTCTGTCCTGAATCCTTCCAAGAACTAAAACTCCACAAAGTTTAAAGTATACAGGTAACTGACTGATGACAATTACAGCGAATAAGTTCTGAAATTTTGCAGGATCATTGGGTGGCTGTCTTTGCCCTGAAATATGAGCTTTTTGTTTTAATAGTCATTAGTGCATTCATACCCCAGTGATAAAGTGGTGGTTTCCAATTATTGGCTATGGAGATGGAACAGAAGTTAGGGGAGAAGATGATGTATGGATGGAATTCACCCCGTAGCACAGAAGGCAGCAGTGATGTCAGAAAGCTGCTGCCATTTTGGAGTCAACCAAACTCAGGTCTAATCCAGGCTCTACCCTGTGTTCTTTTGAGGAAGTCATTCACAAGATCTGAACTTTTGATGTCCTTATCTCTAAAAAAAGGTTAAACACATCTACCACAATGAATTGAAGTAGGAAATGCAGGGACTGAAAGTATCAGGTCCATTCTCATCATAGCCTCATCACCTTGGTCAAGTTACTGAACCTCTGTGTGCCTCAGATTCCTCATTTGTATATTGCAGTGAATGATACCTACTTCACATAGTTGCTTTGAGAATTAAAGCTTCTGGAACTTAATAATTGCTCAGCAAATCTCAGTTATATTCATTTTCAGCAAACATGTATTGAGCACATTTTATTTGTGAGGCATTTGTCCAAACCACTGGTGAAACTAACTAATGTACCTTGGTCATAGAAGACACCCAAGAAATATTTGATGAATGAAAGGGAAGGCAAGCCTCTTGGTGTGTCCCTAAGATTTGGTTAGGTTTTGAGTATCCAATCCAGCATTCTTTATGTGTCACTGGACAAGTGGCTGCTTGTCTTTTTCCAGTTGGCATTTCTGATTCAGAGTGAATGGAATCCAAAGCATTCCTTTAATCCAATAATAAGATTAGCAGAAAAAGAGAACCGATTAACTGTACTCTTCTTTCTCTGAGATCTTTTAGGTGACTCAATGGTAAAGAGTCCACTTGCCAATGCAGGAGCCCCCGGAGATGTGGGTTCAATCCCTGGGTTGGGAAGATCTCTTGGAGGAGGAAATGACAACTCACCCCAGTGTTCTTGCCTGGAGAATCCCCTGGACAAAGGAACCGGGTGGGCTATAGTACCTGACGTCACAAAGAGCTGGACATGACTTAGCAACTGAGCACACACAAGGGACAATAGGGACTAGGCCAGCCAAGAAAAAGACATATGAAGTGATCACAGGGCTCTTTTTCAAAAGTACTTGATGTGGAAAATAAAATACATGTTTTCAACTGACAAGTTCAAAAGCAGGTGATTTCAAATAGAATAATATATGAGACAAGTGAATGTGAGTACCTTCTCTAATTTTAAGTAATATTTGATGTGTTTATATGTTTTTCTGGAGGGAGAGGTCAGAGTTTTCAAAAAGTTTTTGAGAGCTCTACTAAACAATAAAATATTAAGACCTAGTGGACAGTGAGTATTGAAGACTGAAGTAAGAAGATGAAAGTGATTTTGAGGTCAAAAAAGCTTCACTTTATGAGGTGTAAATAAATGGAAATGTGAAGAAAAATGACTCAGAAACAGGTAATCAAAATCATTAGATTCCAAAAGAGATGAAAAATTTGTCTCAGGGAAAGTGTTCACTGCATAATGACTGTCAAGGTGCCCTAAAGCCTGCCATATCCACTTAATTCATTAGGGCTTTAGAAGGTTTTCTAAGAGATCCTAAATTCCCTTTTACTAAAAGGAGATCAAACCAGTCAATTCTAAAGAAAATCGTCCTGAATATTCATTGGAAGGACTGATGCTGAAGCTGAAAATTCCAATACTTTGGCCACCTGATGCGAAGACCTAACTCATTGGAAAAGACCTTGAAGCTGGGAAAGATTGGAGGCCTGAGGAGAAGAGGACAACAGAGGATGAGGTGGTTGGATGGCATCACTGACTCGATGGACATAGGTTTGAACAAGTTCCAGGAGATGGTAGGGCAAGGGAAGCTGGGCTTGCTGCAGTCCATGGGGTTGCAAAGAGTCGGACATGACTGAGCGACTGAACCGAACTGAATTATGTACTTTGCAAACATTCTCAACTGCAGTTTAAACATACTGATTTTTTAAATAGGCTAATTTGCTTGAAATGTGAAATTCTAAAAAAGTAGACTGTATGCAACGGTAACAACGAAAAGCCAAAAATTATATGCCATCTAAATTGAATATTCAGTGCTACTTAAATGCCAGTGATTTTGCTTAAAAACAAAGCATGCCAACATCTGTGGTACATAAACAAAGTACTGTGACACAAGCACATTAGTATTTGGTGAGAACAAATGCCAGTAAACATCCCTGAAATTTCAGAGGCATTTTGCAAGTACAAGCATTAGGGAAGATCTGGTAGGGTTAGGATGGATTGGCACCTCAGAACATTCTCCGTATTGTTACAAACAATGAATCAGCCACTTAATTTCTATTCTTTCTGAAACATGGGGAATTCCCAAGAAAAGATTTCTTAATACTCTGTCCTGAGCAACAGGGAGCAGAGAATTGCAACTACTTTGCTCCATTTCCCAGCTAACTCATTTTTTAGTAGGAAGATGTAATAATAAGTCAGGGATGGAAAGAGAAGAGTGGACAACAAACATGATTTGTAGATTAAATGTTTTTAAAGCCTGATTTGGTGGAACCTTTAAAAAACAGATACAAAATAAGACAAATATCTGAAAACATCCTAATTTATCTTCATGATAGCCATTTATAGGAATAAGCACATTTCCTATCTACCTGTTATGTACCTGGTGTCACATTGATGTCTAGGTCTGTATAACCTTGACCTATCTCTCACTTCTAAATAGTTATTTATAGCATTGTGGTTTCTGAGTACTAGCATCCATTTCTCCTTCCAAGAGTTCCTTTCTGATCTTTCTTTACAGAATTCTATGTAGCTCATTGACTTTTAGGTTAAGATGGCACTAATCTCTCATCTCCAGTCTAACCCAGCTGCAGAAGTTTGTGACCTAGATGAGGTAATAAGAAGATTCTGTCACTTGGCCTCAGGATTGATTAGAAACAGATTTGTCCCCAGTCAGGAAAATGGAATTCAACTCTAGAACATATGCATTTGCCCACTTACTCAATTGGCAGGCTATGAACCTGGAGCTCCTTGGACCTACTGTAAAGGAGGACCTAGCAAAGAATGAAGCCAGCACAGAGAAACACAGTGACGTTTGGGCATTTGCCTTTGGTCATTGAAGCTGGAGCTATTCCCTAGACTTTTCAACAGTTAGTCCAATGAATTTCTATTCTTTTTTAAGGGGGCAGCTAGGGGATGGGGAAGATGGGACAAAGGAAGAGGTTCTTTCTAAACCTAGTTTGAAGGGGTTCCTGCAAAGAAACCATACTGGAACACACTCTATTCCTTTTGCTTGCCTTCTCTTTACCTCTCAAACCTGTGCTCCTTTTCAAGGTTCAGCTCAACCCCACCCTTTCTAGGAAGTCTTCCTTGACTATCCCAGCCTAATGAGCTCACCCTCCCTTGATCTCTTACATCACTATATTCTTAGTTCTTATTCCCTGTCTGCCAGGGATTGCTGACCTTGTCGTGCCAGTTTTTGTTTTTTTTTTTTTTTCAGTGATGATCTTATTTCCTAAAGGATAAATCCAGTCCTTAAAAGTTCTATGTTCTTCAGCCTTTGCCATAAAAAGTTATACATAGAAAGTGAGCAATATATATCTGTGGCTTTAACTGTAGTGAAAATATATATAAGCATATTTCCTATCTACCTGTCAGTTCAGAATAAAACCTTGCATGAAATCTGTGATTGCGGTCACAAGGAAGATAAACAGTTACCAGAGATTGTAGCTATCAGTATGATACTATTTGGTGTAAAAGGAAAGGCAAATCAGGAGTATCAGAATTTTCAGCTCATGTATATTATAGGCTGAACACGTTTTTATTGATAATATATAAGGGACTGAAGGCCAGTATCTTCTCTGTTTATCATGTTTCACTCACAGTACTCTCCGTGGCAATTAGAGTCTTGGGCACAAATAAGACATATCATAATTGAATGCTGAGCTGAAATCTAAAAATGAAATACATTTTAGCTATTTAAACATCTCAAGCAGGAGTCAGTGCCACCACCTTTAGGATCATTTCAGTACAATCACTGAACTTCAGGTAGAGACCACATCCTTGCTTCCCCAGAGATGATTGCTGCCTCACTCCCTTGAGCATGCAGCTGCTACAATCTCTTTTCCTTGTTCAGCCCTGCGTGTTTCACTAGCCTCATTCTATGATCCACCTGCCACCAGTTTGTAAAACTGACTCAAATCAGTAGACAGCTATATGAGGATTGAATTATCTAGATTTTCCTAGCAACAGTGACTTACATAAACATGTTGTACATATACGGTAAGTCCAGAAGCTTGTAAATAAAGTTTCCAACACAGAACTCAGGGTCTAAAAAGAGACCTTACTCCAAACTAAGTGAAGTAAGCCAGACACAGAAAGACAGGTATCATTCAATATTGCTTATATGTGGAATCTCAAAAAAGTGATATAAATGGACTTATTTACAAAACAAAATAGACTCACAGACATAGAAAACAAACATGATTAACAAAGGAAATAGGGGAGAGGAGGGATAATTTGGGAGTTAGGGATTAACAGATACACAGCAGTATATATAAAAATAGATAACCAAAAAGGACCCACTGTATAGCACAAGGAACTATACTTAATATTTTGTAATAACCTATAAGGGAAAAGAATCTGAGAAAGAATAGATAGATGGATAGATAGATAGATAATCCATCTGTATATCTGAATCACTTTGCTGTACACTTGAAACTAAGACCACATTGTAGAACAACTATATTCAATTAAAAATGTGGATAGTTCTTATCTCTGAATTTTTTGACATAATCTAAAAATTTTGTTTATATGTTTTTCTGATTTAATAAATTAGTTACTAAAAATGAATGAAAACTGAACATGAGTTGTTACAACATAAGAGGAGGCAAGGCAAGGGTCCACATGACTCAGACCCAACCTATCGCCCCTCCCCACATCCTGCCACTGATCCCAACCCTACATCCCTTCTTCCATCCTAATGGACTGAGTTCACCACAGGGTTCAGGACCTCAAAAATGGAGGAACTTGGGATAGCTCAATGCAATACAGTTTTCCAAGGCATGCAGTAAATTTGTGTTGTTCAGTTGCTAAATCATGTCTGACTCTGCAATCCCATGGACTGCAGTATGCCAGGTTTCCCTGTCCTTCACTGTCTCCTAGAGTTTGCTCAAACTCATGTCCATTGAGTCAGTAATTAGGAGCTTTCAAACCACAGCTCCAAGTTTGATCTAAAATTCAGCTCCTCTCCAGTCTCACTACAATTATATTTTTCATTAGAGATGGACAATTGGTTTCTGACAAATTCTTTTTAATAAAATTGCTTCAATTAAAAAAAAAAAGACTTTTTGTTCCAAATTCACATTTCATCAATTTTGCTTCACAGATGGTATCTTATGACAGAAACCCTCTATTGAACCATTTTCTTTCCCTGTGACGTTCCTTCGTGAATGTTTCATTTCCTTTTCCTATCACTAACTGGTGGCACTTCAAGGTGAAGAAGGTGTTCTTCTTAGTCATACATTTTTCCCTAATGCCAGAAATTACTTCCCGTTCCAATCTCATGTTGCTTACGTGTTACCTGAGAGATTTGAGTTTCCTGCTGCATGAAAATAACAATTTAAAGAGATGAAAGTTTAACGAATGCTATAAATAGCAAATGACACTTGTCATTATAGTGAACTGCAGCTCCACACCCACTGCCTTTTCTACTGTCTGTCATTAGCTATTATATCTGAAGTGAAACTTGTTTCTGGTACAATCAGTAGAATGAACAATGAAACCATAAAGAGATCAAAGGATTAGTGGAAGAATTCGTTCTCTTTCACTCACAGAGAATAAACTGGACTTTCAGGCATTCACACTGACCAAAGCTCCTTTTGACATCCCAATTTTAGTGTATATATCTTCTTCTGCTTTTGTCTAAGGAATACCCCAACTGCTCAACTTAACAAATAAAAATATTCATAGAAAGGCATTATTTCCCTGAATGAATATTTACTCTAAACTCATTCTAGAAATCCTCAGACCCAACTCTTGCTAAATATCCATACAGCACATGTTACCCATTTCTAAAGCAGTTTCTTTCCACAGGTCTTGGAAATATCTTTATATAAGTCCTAGATTTACAGGTTCCAGGAGGACAGACATTTGTAGAGTTAAAATTTTCCAAGCCAAGAATTATTTGTTTCCTCTCAGAAGCAAAAGACATTCTTAGAAAAAATTTCACAAAGGTGGATGTTGGCTTATCATATCTTCTGAAATATATGGCTATTTAATTTGGTTTCTCTGCTCATTCTTTTCTTTTCAGGATGAGGATTGATGTCCTGACTTCCAATGGAGGTGCCCTTGGGTTTTGGCTTCTGTTTTTGCTGCTTTTGGTTGCAATGTAGCTAATCACTGTTGCCTTCTGGAGGGGCACAGGCATCCAGCGCTGAAGTCCAGGATGGCTGTGCTAGCTTCTTGTGTTGGGGGGACACATAGAGGCTCTGGGGACCGTGAAGGTGCCATTGATGGTGCTCTCTGACTGAACACACCACTTCCTTTCTGCTGCCTTCACCCAGGTTGGAGCCTCACCTCACCCTGTGAGGCAGGTGAAGCAGTCTCTCCTTGTGGTTCCAATGTGAACTGGGCATAAGCTCTTGCTTTTTACAAACTGCCTTTTCTTTTGTATGAAGTTTACATCATCTCACTGCTTACTGTCATCCTGACGTGAAGCCCAGGGCTCTGTAGGTAGCATCTTCCCTGTATTGTATTAAGTTTTATAAAGGGTGACATTCTAACAATATTCTGTGGAATTCTCCGGGCAAGAGTACTAGAGTGGGTTGCCATTTCCTTCTGCAGGGGATCTTCCTGACCTGGGGATTGAACCTGGGTCTCCTGCATTGCAGGCAGATTCTTTATCAACTGAGCCACTAGGGAAGCCCAATACAGTCAGCAAAAACAAGACCAGGACTTGACTGTGGCTCAGATCATGAAGTTCTTATTGCCAAATTCAGACTTAAATTGAAGAAAGTAGGGAAAACCACTAGATCATTCAGGTATGACCTAAATCAAATCCCTTATGATTATACAGTGGAAATGACAAATAGATTCAAGGGATTAGATCTGATAGACAGAGTGCCTGAAGAACTATGGACGGACGTTCGTGACACTGTACAGGAGGCAGGGATCGAGACCACCCCCTAGAAAAAGAGATGCAAAAAGGCAAAATGGTTGTCTGAGGAGGCCTTGTAAATAGCTGAGAAAAGAAGAGAAGCTAATGAAAAAGGAGAAAAAGAAAGACATACCCATTTGAATGCAGAGTTCCAAAGAATAGCAAGGAGAGATAAGAAAGCCTTCTTCAGTGATCAATGAAAAGAAATAGAGGAAAGAAATAGAATGCGAATGGGAAAGACTAGAGCTGTCTTCTGGAGAAGGCAATGGCAACCCACTCCAGTACTCTTGCCTGGAAAATCCCATGAGCAGAGGAGCCTGGTGGGCTGCAGTCCATGGGGTCGCTAAGAGTCGAACACGACTGAGTGACTTCACTTTCACACATTGGAGAAGGAAATGGCAACCGACTCCAGTGTTCTTGTCTGGAGAATCCCAGGGACGGGGGAGGCAGGGGGGGTGGTGGTGCTGGTGGGCTGCCGTCGTCTATGGGGTCACACAGAGTCGGACATGACTGAAGAGACTTAGCAGCAGCAGCAGCAGCAGAGATCTCTTCAAGAAAATTAGAGATACCAAGGGAACATTTCATACAAAGATGGGCTCAATAAAGGACAGAAATGGTCTGGACCTAACAGAAGCAGAAGATATTCAGAAGAGGTGGCAAGAATACACAGAAGAACTGTACAAAAATGATTTTCCAAAATGATCACATGGTGGTGTGATCACTCACCCAGAGCCAGAGATACTAGAATGTGAAGTCAAGTGGGCTTTAGAGAGCATCACTATGAACAAAGCTAGTGGAGGTGATGGAATTCCAGTTGAGCTATTTCAAATCCTAAAAGATGATGCTGTGAAAGTGCTGCACTCAATTATGCCAACAAATTTGGAAAACTCAGCAGTGGCCACAGGACTGGAAAAGGTCAGTTTTCATTCCAATCCCAAAGAAAGGCAATGCCAAAGGATGTTCAAACTACTGCACAATTGCTCTCATCTTACACGCTAGCAAAGTAATGCTCAAAATTCTTCAAGCCAGGCTTCAACAGTATGTGAACCATGAACTTCCAGATGTTCAAGCTGGATTTAGAAAAGGCAGGGGAATCAGAGATCAAATTGCCAAAATCTGTTGGATTATCAAATAAGCAAGAGAGTTCCAGAAAAACATCTACTTCTGCCTCATCAACTATGCCAAAGCCCTTGACTGTATAGATCACAACAAACTGGAAAATTCTGAAAGAGATGGGAATGCCAGACCACCTGATCTGTCTCCTGAGAAATCTGTATGCAGGTCAAGAAGTAACAGTTAGAACTGGACATGGAACAACAGACTGGTTCCAAAGTGGGAAAGGAGTACTTCAAGGCTGTATATTGTCACCCAGCTTATTTAACTTATACGCAGAGTACATCATGCAAAATGCCAGCTAGATGAAGCACAAGCTGGAATCAAGATTGCTGGGAGAAATATCAATATCCACAGATATGCAGATGATACCACCCTTATGGCAGAAAGTGAAGAACTAAAGAGCCTCTTGATGAAAATGAAAGAGGAGAGTGAAAAAGTTGGCTTAAAACTCAACATTCAAAAAACTAAGATCATGGCATCCAGTCCCATCACTTGATGGCAAATAGATAGGGAAACAATGAAAACAGTGAGAAACTTTACATTTTGGGGTGCCAAAATCACCAGAGATAGTGACTGCAGCCATGAAATTAAAAGATGCTTGCTCCTTGAAAGAAAACCTATGACCAACCTAGACAGCGTATTAAAAAGCAGAGACATTAGTTTGCCAGCAAAGGTCCATCTAGTCAAAGCTATATTTTTTCTGATAGCCATGTATGGATGTGAGAGTTGGACCGTAAAGAAAGCTGAGTGCTTAAGAATTGGTGCTTTTGAACTGTGATGTTGGCGAAGACTCTTGAGAGTCCCTTGAACTGCAAGGAGATCAAACCAGTCAATCTAAAAGAAATAAATCCTGAATATTCATTGGAAGGATGGATGCTAAAGCTGAAGCTCCAATACTTTGGCCATCTGATGTGAAGAGCTGACTCATTGGAGAAGACTCTGAAGCTGGGAAAGTTTGAAGGCAAGAGGAGAAGAGGACGACAGAGGATGAGATATTTGGATGGCATCACCGACTCAATGGACATGAGTTTGAGCAAGCTCCGGGAGCTGGTGGTGGACAGGGAAGCCTGGCATGCTGCACTCCATGGGGTCGCAAAGAGTTAGACATGACGGAGTGACTGAACTGAACTGAACTGAAAGTGTGAAATATGAAGCTAAGTTCCTCAACCTCTGGAACCAGTCTGACTTGGTTTAATACCTCACTGCCCATTAACAGCTGTGTGAGCCTGGGCAAAGTTGTTTACTCTTCCTAGACCTTAGTTTACACATCATAAACCATTATAATAGTATCAACCTTGTTGAGATTTAAGTGAATCACAAGTACCTTGGAAATAGAAAGTGTGAAAATATAGGTTCTGAGTCTTACTGATACTGAAAGAATTATTTTCTCAGACCTGCCTCACAAATTGGGGCATTCTGAGGGCAGAAGATAGAGGCAGATAGAAAGAGGCAGAACTTTGATTCTTCATTTATGATAACCTCCTCCCTATATAAAGACTTCTACAATCTAGGAGAATTGAACTCAATGATATTAGAGATGATATTAGAGATGAGACAGCGACCATTGTATGAAGAAATGATCAAAAGTGATATAGCCAAAATATCTGGAAAAAGTATTATTAGAGGTGTATCAGGTCACTAATGAATAGGGATATTATGTTCTCAGAATTCTAAATAATGGTCACTTTCATAAATAAGTGTACATTTGTAATTTTCCATTCTTTTTCTTAATGAGGGCCTCCAGAGTTTCATCTCCCTTTACAAAGTCTGAATTTGTCACTGAAATGTCTTTAATCTTTTAAAATAGGATGTAAGAAATTTATGCACTCCATGAATATTCTCCAGAAAAATGCATGCAGTTTTTCCTACAAGTTCAGGGAGTTAATCTCTTCCCTTAAAGCTCATCAACTGGTCTCTCATTAAGAACCTCTGGTTTCATAGTAAACCACATGTACCCAAGTGTTCATCACAGAACTGTTTATAATAGCTAAGACATGGAAGCAACCTAGATGTCCATCAATAGATGAATATATAAAGAAGTTGTGGTACATATATACAGTGGAATATTATTCAGTCATAAAAAGGAACAATTTTGAGTCAGTTCTAGTGAGACAGATGAACCTAGAACCTGTTTTACAGAGTGAAGTAAGTCAGAAAGGGAAAAACAAATATCATGTTTTAACACATACATACGGAATCTGGAAAAACCGTACTGATGCACCTCTTTGCAGGGCAGGAATAGAGATGCAGACGTAAGAGAACAGACTTGCGAACACAGAGGAGGAAGGAGAGGGCGGAACAAACAGAAAGAGTAGCACTGAAACACGTGCACTACCGTATGTAAAACAGTTAACCAGCGGGAAGTGGCTGTGTAACACACAGGGCTCAACCCAGTGCTCTGTGATGATCTAGGTGGCTGGGGTTCGTGGGAGGTGGGAGGGAGATTCAAGACGGAGGGGACATTTGCATACTTATGGCTAATTCACATTGTTGTATGACATAAACCAGCACAACATTGTATCCACCAATTAAAAATTTTAAAAAATATGTGAAAAATAAAACAAAGAACCTGTGGTTTTAAGGAAGAACCAGCTGAGTTTGGCATTGTACACACAATATCAGCTGAAAAGAAATACGGTAAAATTGCTGTTCTGAATTTCCTCAAGCCACCTCCACCTTACTTCCCTTTACCCCACCCTATTTCTCCCAGGTTCTCATAAACCTATGGCTTTTCTGCAGCCCAAGGTAGTACTTAGAGGCTTCCTTGATGGTTCAGCAGGTAAGGAATCCATGCGCCATGCAGGAGAGACTGGAGATATCGGTTCAGTCCTTGGGTCGTGAAGATCCCCTGGAGAAGAGAATTGCACTCCACTCCAGTATTCCTGCCCCATAGACAGAGGAGCCTAACAGGCTACAGTTCACGGGGTAGTAAAGAGTCACCTACATGTAAGGTAGTAGTTAAAGCTCCGGGAACTGGTGAAAGGAGGCGAAGAGAGGTTTAAGTGGCTCTTACCTGTGAGCTTTCTCTAAAATAAACATTCCTCAGGAGAAAGTTCACACTGATGAGGGCTAAAGAGAGAAGAGGGTTCTTTTTTTCCCTATTGCCAGCTATTTCAAATAAGTCAAAGATTTTGCACATTGTTCCATAGCAACTTGTGTTTATACATAACTCACCTTGCTGTACTAATGTGATCTAATTATTATTTCTATCCCCAACTATGAGACTTTAGTAAATAAAGATTATATTACTTATAATTGTGACTCAAGTTCTGTAATATGGCAAGACATTAATAAGTGATTATTGAATGAATGAATGATCAATGAAAATAACTAGGCTTTGTTGGCTACTTTTTGTATCTGTTGAACAGAAACCATAGAACCAAAATATCTTTCCTCAATATAATAACCACAAAGCATCTTGCAGTTCGTGTTACTAAGAACTTTTATTTCCTTCTTAGCCTACTACCCATATAGCTAGCCGATGTAAACTACTAACAAAATCTCAGAAGATATATGTGAATAGAAAAAAATCCTTGAAGTTGAAGCAGAAAGATTATACTATGTATGCATTTCTCTTTACGTTCTTTCCAGTAATACTGGTTTGTGGTCTCTGGATGCACAGAGAATTTTAATAGTTAAAAATGTATCGGTGCTACCAGGAGATGGCGCACTGGGAGACATACAGCATTATTCTTATAACAAAAATATCAGATCGAAATTAAAAGACTACTTCTAAAGCAAGATCATCTTGGGCTGCTGCTCAGTTGAATTTTGTAGCCAGGTTAAAGATTGCACTTATGAGTGAATGTGTTTCTCCTTGTCTTTCCACTGTAGGAGTTTGCAACACGAGAGCCTCTTTAATGCTTCAGTTTCCATAAAAAGCCCTAGATGTGGAGTTGGTCACAGTCCATGTCTTTATCAGCTGATATATTTTCAGATTTTGTCCTCATTGAAACTTTTGAAGACAGCAAATGCCAGTTCGGAGTGATTTAAAAGCCTTGGCTCTTAGATTCATTGGGTTCTCTTTTGTAAGATTAATTTAAATTCACATAAGGAGTGTGTGTATGTGTGTGTGTGTGTGTGTGTGTGTGATGCCTAATGGTTAAGAACCTTTACTCTGGAGCTGAAATTGCTCAAGTTAATCTCATTGGAACTCAATGTCTTCTAGTATAAAATGGAAATGATAATAGAAACTCACTGCCTCATAGATGTTTTGTGGAGAATAAATGAATTAATGTGTATAGAGCACTTGGAACGCTGTTTGGCCCCTAAGTGCTATAGAAGTGTTAGCTATTTTTAGTATATTGCATCAATATAGCATTCCACTCTTCATACTTTACCCACAATGTTGGGTTGTTTTATTACTCCAGGTGATGAAGGGAAAGTGTCTAAGTGGAAAGGGCACTGTCTGACTTTTTCCCTGAAATATTTTAAGTTTTGTAATGAAGTGGAGGAAACTCTTAGAGCAGAAACTCCTCTGTGGGGTTTCAGGGATTAGAGAGCACATGCTCTGTTTATTTGCCCAATTATCTGGTTGTGGACTGAAAGTGCGTGAACAAACAAGGGGATAGATATTAAGGGCAGTATATGCAACTCCATTAGGAATCTTTCTAAGTATTCTAAGTAGTCTTAGGGATCCACTGGTGAGAAAGGTGCTCCAGCCTTTAGCTGGGACCCTGAAAGCACAATGTCAGGGTTCTGGCCAATGGAAAGAGTGGTGTGAGTTAAGTAGTTTCCTTGCAAAACTGCTCACAGCAAACTCACCAAGTTCACTTACCTTTCCTTGAGTTCATCTTCCTGGACTCATCCACAGCATTAATTTGAAACCCTCTCCGCTCTTGACTTCCCTGGAGTGTGCCCTCCGAGTTTCTTTTTACCGCCCTGGTCCACCCACCTCAGTGCCCTCGTCTGCTGACACATCTCCTACAAGTTTCCTACAACTCCTTGGGGCTTTATCCTATGTTCTTTTCATGTGTTCTTATGGTTTTAAACACTACCTAGAGGATAATAAATGTCACATTTACATGTTAAGTCTATTTCGACCACAAGAATCATTACATTCTACATCCTAATTAACATTTCTGTTTCCGTGTTTCTAACATAAAATGTATGGGATTGAACTTTTGCTCTTTTCCCCATTTATTCTTTCCCTGTCATTCTCATCTTAATAAAAGGCATACTGCTGCTACTGCTACTGCTAAGTCACTTCAGTCATGTCTGACTCTGTGCGACCCCATAGACGGCAGCCCACCAGGGTCTCCCGTCCCTGGGATTCTCCAGGCAAGAACACTGGAGTGGGTTGCCATTTCCTTCTCCAGTGCATGAAAGTGAAAAGTGAAAGTGAAGTCGCTCAGTCGTGTCCGACTCTTAGCGACCCCATGGACTGCAGCCTACCAGGCTCCTCTGTCCATGGGATTTTCCAGGCAAGAGTACTGGAGTTGGATGCCATTGCCTTCTCCGAATAAAAGGCATAGAAACCTGGAAATTCACCTTGATGATCTCATCTCTGTTAGATTCAATTTTCAAAGTCTATCTAGAATACACACTCTCTCTACTCCCCTGACACTAACATAACTCAAGGCACCTTACCTGGTCTGGAAGACTCTGTGTGTGTGCTCAGTCGCTTAGTCGTGTCTGACTCTTTGCTCTTTAATTTATTCTACATTACCTCCTTACTTCGTTTCTTTCCTCTCTCTAATATGTTCTCCACATAGGAACTTAAAAAATCTTTCTAAACCTGCACCAAAGCACAGATAAAGAAACCAAATGCAGAAAGGTTATGAGAATAAGGCCAAGTGAATAAAGGGCAGAGCATATCACGCAGCTCTCTCCCCCTTCTGATTTCCACATTCTTGCCACCCCATTACCATCTACCTCAGTGCAGAAATGGTGGCCATGCTCATACATACGTTCTACTGACTTTTGGAGTATTCTTATTTTCATTTCTCTCAGAGGTGCCAGCCTTTGTGTTTTACTTCATTCCAATTCCAGTCAACATGTTTAGGAAGTTTGCTCTCAGTTCTAGCTACCCATTTGACACTGATGTCTTTTAGTTCCCCAACACTTTCTGCTCAGAGATCTCAAGACCCACTTCATGTCCGTCACCTGCTCATATTACCATCATGTTGCCTTCAGTAGCATTCAGCACGGCTCCACTCACATGTTTCAACATGCCTCTTTCTGCTTTAATCATTTTCTCCTTCCTCTTCCAGTTCCTAATACTGGCAGTACTGCTCTGGAGCCTCATCAAGACTTTAAGTCATCAGCCTTCTCCTTATCTGCAATTTCATTGCTACTTTTCTGGAAACAACTGGCTTCATGAAGCCAAAATTTCATTTCAAGAAGAAAGCCACGTCTTCTCATCCTTCTGACATAGCCAAACATACCTGGAAAAATCACATAACAGTAGGGTGGGGTCCAAAACAAAATCATGCAGTCATCTCCATTGTCCCTGGGGTTGCTGAGCATTTCTTTGGTTTATCTGTTTTTAATGTTCTGTCGAAGTAATCATAATAGGTGTTTTAAAATATTTTCATGGGTTAAATTTTTACTACTTTCTAACTTAAAATGTATGACTTAAAATTTCATCCCATCACACTAATTCTGGTATTATTCATTTATTTATTTTCAGACTTTAAGCTTTCTGTTTTGTATTAGGGTATAGCCGATTAACAAAGTTGTGGCAGTTTTAGGTGAGCAGCGAAGAGACTCAGCCCTACATACACATGTATCCGTTCTCCCCCCAGTTTCCCTCCAATCCAGGCCGGCACATAACATTGAGCAGAGTTCCATGTGCTGTACAATAGGTCCTTGTTGGTTATTCATTTTGAATATAGCAGCGTGTACAAGACCATCACACTTATTCTGAATAGAGTGGCTTTTCAACATTTTTTTTTTTTTGCTGGAAATAAACCCATTTTCTCTTTATACATATTCAACTTTTCTTCCCCCTACCCCACTTCACACATACATAACAGGATGAAAAGTTAATATATACAGTTTGGAATTTTTAGAAGGGACGTGCATGTGTTCTAAGTTGCTTCAGTCATGTCCAACTCTGTGCGACTCAAGGACTGCAATCTGCCTGGTTCCTCTGTCCATGGGATTCTCCAGGTAAGAAGACTGGGGTGGGTTGCTATACCCTCTTCCAGGGGATCTTCCCAACTCAGGGATCGAACCCACGTCTCTTATATCTCCTGCATTGGCAGATGGGTTCTTCACCACTAGTGCCACCTGGGAAGTCCAGAAGGGATAATGACATGCAATCCAAATTTTTATTTTCCTTTAGATTAATATCTTCAAAGATATTCTTTTTTACTTCTCATATTACAAGTAATCACATTTGATATCCTAGGCCTTTATCTCCATCTTTGCAGGGAAAATATTGACACATTTAATTCACATTTAATTTAATTTAATTTAATGCCAGCCAGTGAGAAAGCTGTCAAAGCAAAAACTGCTTTTCTGATAAGATTGATGCCTAATGGACACAAAATCCAGATACACCACCACCCTTCTAAGTTATAATCATTTGCCAAAACTAATTTCTTTATGACTTTCATCACATCTTTAAATAATTTGGATAAATTTCATTCCAGTTGTGATAATAGGGCATTTGAAAATTTTGTGTACAGTGTCTTCACCATCACAACAATATAAACATTAACACAATAAATTCTACAGAAAAACCATGGCTCATTTTGTAATTACCATGTACTAAAACTAAGTACCTTACATATTATCAATTCCCTTCATCCTATGACAAGCCAATTCAAAGTATACTATTATTATCTACATTTTACAGTTGAAAAACTTGGGTTAGGTTAGTTAACCAAGTTCACACAGCTTGAGCTCACACTTTTAACCATGAAACTTTATATCTAATCTTGTTCAGCATCATATTGTTAAATATATCATAGGATCTTACATGTAAATCAGTGTGAAAACCTAATATTGAAAAGCAAGCATACTGTAACAGTGCCAACCTAAAACCCGTTGGTCGAACTCAGATGATTGCTGCAAAAATGGACTGGTAAACAGAATCTGAATATTGTATTCACGGGGTCAGTCTGAATAATTGAGCACATACGTGAAGTGCGAGTGACAGTTGCTCAGTCATATCCAACTCTCTGCAACCCCATGGACTATATATATAGCCTGTCAGGCTCCTCTGTCCATGGAATTTTCCAGGCAAGGATACTGGAATGGGTTGCCATTGCCTTCTCCAGGAGATATCCTGACACAAGGATTTAACCCAGGTCTCCTGCATTGCAGGGAGATTCTTTTCCAACATATATAGGTAAACAATTATATCAATCAAGATATCACTTATTACTATCTGCTCCATTTATCAGAAGCTTTTGATTTTAACTGAGACTGAGATGTTAGCTATGAATGAATATTTTTTCCTGGTGATTAAGAATATATGTTTTAACATGTGTATTTATATCTGGTACCTCGTCCATAAGCCTTAGTATTTTAGTTTAAAATTTTGAATTCATTTAGTGTAAATGGATTTCATTCATCAAAGTCATAATAGAATTTCCATTTCCATTCTTCTCTCTACTGATCAGTAACTTAGTGTGCTGAGTTTGGAGACTGAAGCTTTCATTTCAAGGCCCAACTTTACTACTTATGGTGGTTTGACCTTAGGCAAACAACTGAAGTTCTGTGAGTTTCACTTTTCTCATCTGCAGGTGAAGATAATAATACTTTCCCTGCCAACTCCACAGGGCAGGTAGAAGGGTCAGGCGAGATAACATGTATGAAAGTACTCCTGATACTATAGTATAATTTGAAGTGTTAGTCACCTACCATCTGATTTCTCACACGAAGGCAATAAAGTTCTCCCCAAGGAACAATGGTATAAAATTCACGACTGTGTTAACATTCCTTAACTAATCTAACAATAAAACGTGTTAAAAATAGTAATTTGAAAATAGTTTTACTTCTGATTTTAATCATGCCAATTTGGTGGAATGAATTTGCTTTGTCCTGGAAGACTAGAATTAGTTCAGTACTAAAAGGAGATTCAGGGCACAAGATTAAAGTTTTCTTTCAGAGTTTCCTTTATCTACATAAAAGAGAGCCCTAAAGAAAATACACTTCTCGGTCTATAAAATAATACATTCTTTTGTTATTGCTCTTGTGTAATCAGTCACTTCAGTCATGTCCAACTCTTTGTGACCCTACAGACTGTAGCCTGCCAGGCTCCTCTGTCCACGGGATTCTCTAGGCAAGAATACTGGAGTGGGTTGTCATGCTCTTCTCCAAGGGATCTTCCTGACCCAGGGAGTGAACCCATATTTCCTGTATCTCCTGCATTGCAGGTGGATTCTTTACCCACTGAACTACCCGGGAAGCCCTTTGTTATTGCTAATGCTACATAAATTTAAACCATCTAAGTACTGAGTTGACCAAAAAGTTCATCTGAATTTTTACATACAGCATTAACAGAAAAACCCAAATGAACTTTTTGGCTAACCCAATATTTAGATGTACACTTGCAAAGTTTTTATTTTTGAAAGGAAAACTTTTATGGAAATTCATATATTCTTGTTAGGCATATGAGTTGTTTCACCTTCCGAGTTCAACTATTGCCACGAGCAGAACATGGGGTACCATAGTCCCCTTCTTTTGAAACATCTTGGTAAAGAGGAAATCGGCTATGGTCAATGAAAAGATAACTAAAACAGTATTAAATGATACACTTAAAACTATAGCTTCTGTACCTCTTACTCTTTACCAGAGAGCATAGTCTTCTCTGTGTCACAGTCACCTTCCTAGCAACAAAACTGGTAATTATAGCCCCAAATGAGGTGGATATTATTCCATGATTTTGAGTAATAACAGTAAACACAGGCTTTAGAAATCAGATAGTTTGACAAATGTCAACATATGTTATTTAGTCACTTTTGTTTTAGTGATAATAGAAGACATAGTTCTATTCTAGGTAAGAATTATTGCATGATTTTGATTAAGGGTTTAAGTAAAAACAGATCCCATTAGGATTTTTAAGGTTTGCTAACAATGAGAACCAAGACGTCATCTCTCTAAGTTACAGTGCCTTCTCTAACACATTTCTGAAGATCAAATGAGATTTAATTTGTTCATTCACTGGACATTGAGCACCTACTGTATTCAACAAAGTGGGCTGGACACTGCGGCAGATTCAGTAGTATTTAGAATAGCCTCAGTTTTTATGAACTTAAAATCTAATAAGTAGAGCAAAGCTACCAATCCCCAAAACAGTAAAAACAAATTGAAAGTGTTAAGAGCCATTAAGAGGCTAAAACAACATGATACGAAGTTCGTGTCATGAGAAAATGCTTTGAAACTGTAAAATGCTTCACAGATAGTATCAGAATAGCTCAAGAAATGGAGAAACTGAAGGAAGAATTTGATGATTTGTTCCTATAAACATTTCCCTTCCCCCTTATTTACCTTGTTTAATAAAAGAAGATAGGAATCAATTGCCTAATACAGTGTCTTGCAAACTCTATGTGCTCTGTAAATACTTGTTGAATAAATGAATGTTTAACAATCTTCTTCTCAGTGATATTTAAAGGAATATCTGGTAAAAATTATTTTAGTTTGAAACACAAAATCACTATGTAAATTATTCTTAACTAATAATTAGAACAATAATGCTATTTTAGAATCCATTTTAATTGTGTGTATTTTATGACTTTTTCAGATAAAAGATCTCATTCTTAGATTATTGTGTGAGATTTGGGTACAATATAAAAAGTAGAAAATGTATTGCTTTGGGCACCAGAGCATCCAGCCAGAATCCTTGTTCTGACACCCACTAACTCTAGGAAAGCTACTATTTTGAACCTGAGGTTTTTGATTTGTGAGGGCACAGATCATAACATATGAGGTTAAGACCAGGTCTAGCTTTAACATATTCATGCCTCAACACAGGAGATATATGGAAGACATTTAAAATGTATAAAATGTACTTAAGTTATAGTGGGTTATCACCATGTTTAAATAGATATTAGCATGTTTTTGAATTGATAAATTGTGCTTAAATCTATAAGAATGGCAAAACTTTTAAAATACATCAAGATATTCTAATTTAGGTAAAAGGACTAGCTTGGCGCCTGCCCCCTACCCTCACCACACATATCCTTTGGGCTATTTAGGAACTGATCTACAATTAGTTCTAATAGTTGAGGCTAACTGAGTGGTGGCACGATAATTAAGTGAATTGGAGTGGTTCTGGATAGTCAAAGGAGAAGCTCTCAGTTATTTAAGGACACATCCATCTTTCTATTGTGCTTTAGACTGTTCCATGAATGACAAGAACAGCCTGGCCCATCACTTGTCAAAGCAGTACATTCCAGAAGTTTTATTAATGATAAGTCTTAGGGAATTAATAATGCATCAAATGTGTTACACACTAATCATAAGACTGTAGTCAAAACGGTCTTTTAAGCAACATGTTCATGACAGTGATGGAATCAGACTTTCTAAAGGTAGCTGTGTCTGTATAGATTTATTCTTTATCCTGGAAAATAGCCCCTTGCTCACCCTCCTTTACTTTCAGCTTGTTGATTTTTAGCCTTTTCTAATTCTTTTTAAATATCACTTCCTGAGCAGGCACACTTTGATTTTGGAGGTATAAAACTCCTCTCTGCCTCTTAGGTCTCCCTATGCCTGTCCATATTAGCCTTTACTGCCCAAGTTTAACACTCGCATGACACTGTAATGTCTAAGCAGGCACGGACTCATCTGTCTTATTCACTACTATGTCCCCACCACCCAGAAGATGGCCTAGCATTTGGCTCACAAACAAACACCTGCCATATGACTAACACATATATATCCAGCATTTTGGAAAGTGCCACAAGATACTCAAAATGCCTGGCCCCTAGGCAACCTATGCTGTATGTTTTGTATTACAAGATGGTATATAAAATGAGAACATTAAGTGTCTTATAGTGTTAACAGATTAAAGAATAGAACCCCCAATATGTACTGAAATTGTTTCAGGGTGAATAATGTGCAAGTTCCTGAAGCCCTGCTCCATTTTATTTTGTTTTGCTCTGTCATTTCCAAAGAACTTCTACCACTGGAGAGGGTGGTTGCATCAGCATGGTTCCCATTAGTGGGCTGAGACAGTTCAGTTCAGTTCAGTCACTCATTTGTGTCTGACTCTTTGCGACCCCATGAACCGCAGCACCCCAGGCCTCCCTGTCCATCACCAACTTCTGGAGTTTACCCAAACTCATGTCCATTGAGTCAGTGATGCCATCCAACTATCTCATCCTCTGTTGTCCCTTTCTCCTCCTGCCTCCAATCTTTCCCAGCATCAGCATCTTTTCAAATGAGTCAGCTCTTCTCATGAGGTGGCCAAAGTATTGGAGTTTCAGCTTCAACATCAGTCCTTCCAATGGACACCCAGAACTGATCTCCTTTAGGATGGACTAGTTAGATTTCCTAGCAGTCCAAGGGACTGTCAAGAGTATTCTCCAACACCACAGTTCAAAAACATCAATTCTTTGGCCCTCAGCTTTCTTTATAGTCCAACTCTCACATCCATACATGACTACTGGAGAAACCATAGCCTTGACTAGAAGGACTTTGTTGACAAAGTAATGTCTCCACTTTTTAATATGCTGTCTAGGTTGGTCATAACTTTCCTTCCAAGGAGTAAGCATCTTTTAATTTCATGGCTGCAATCACCATCTGCAGTGATTTTGGCTGAGACAAGTAGTAGGTAATAAGGCCTTATTTCTATTGCCTTTTTGGTTATACTTCTCACTGCCAAAAGATGGCAGTGTGATAGAGTGTGACAGCCTTCTTTCTGAGTCTGAGCGGACTTGCAGTCTGAGTGGTTGACTGTGATCCTGAAAAGCCAACATAATTTTGCAAAAATCTCAGTTTTCTGCAGCATATATGATGTGAACATTCTGTACTCCCCAAGAGAGGTGTACCTGCCTGTTGGGTTTGTTACCTGCCTGGAGACAAGAGCTTTGGAAAGTGTATGTTTTACTATAAATAAACAAGTGGCTTCCAAGGTGGCCCAGTGGTAAAGAATCTGCTTGTCAATGCAGAAGACACTAGAGACCCGGGTTTGAGCCCTGGGTTAGGAAGATACTCTGGAAAAGGAAATGGCAACCAACTCCAGTATTTTTGCCTGGAAAATTCCATGGACAGAGGAACCTGGCAGGCTGCAGTCCATGGGGTTGGAAAGAGTCAGACACAACTGAGAGACTTTCACTCACTTCAAATTCCAAATGTCAGCGCTATGCTCAATCCATCTGCTGATTCCACGTGGAGAAAGACTGCCTTTTCTTTCTGATAAGCCAAGGCATGTCTCCTAAAAACTTTAAATTTTCTTCCACAGGGAGTTAGACTATATATACTTGTCTTCCTTATTAGCTTTTCTAAAGAAAAAAAAATTATTTACAGGAGAGTCATCATGAGTAAGACTGAGTTTTGGCATGGTGTAGAGGAGGTGAGGTTTTCCTTGGTGTCTTCTTCCTACCCTCCAAGTTTCCTTCTCCTCTTGGAGCTGCTGTTCTCAGGGGCCTCAACTAATTAGGTGTTGGGCTGTCAACCACTGTGCCTTTTGCTGAAGGCTGCCTCAGGTTCTAACTAGGTCTTTTCTGCCTTCCAATAAGACTGTTACTCTAGGCTATCTCCTTGTTGGAAAGAGTCTGGTCAATGATTGTCACATGAATATTAAAGCACACTATATTGCTGGTCATCAGTCAGTTCAGTTGCTTAGTTGTGTCCAACTCTTTGCGACCCCATGGACTGCAGCATGCCAGGCCTCCCTGTCCATCATCAACTCCCAGAGCCTACCCAAACTCATGTCCATTGAGTTGGTGATGCCATCTAACCATCTCATTCTCTGTCGTCCCTCCTCCTGCCTCAATCTTTCCCAGCATCAGGGTTTTTTCAAATGAATCAGCTCTTTGCATCAGGTGGCCAATGTATTGGAGTTTCAGCTTCAACATCAGTCCTTCCAATGAACACCCAGGACTGATCTCCTTTAGGATGGACTGGTTGGATCTCCTTACAGTCCAAGGGACTCTCAAGAGTCTTCTCCAACACCACAGTTCAAAAGCATCAATTCTTTGGCACTCAGCTTTCTTTATAGTCCAACTCTCACATCCGTACATGACTACTGGAAAAACCATAGCTTTAACTAAATGGACCTTTTTCGGCAAAGTAATGTCTCTGCTTTTTAAATATACTGTCTAGGTTGGTCATGACTTTTCTTCCAAAGAGCAAGCGTCTTTTAATTTCCTGGCTGCAATCACCATCTGCAGTGATTTTGTAACCCCCCAAAATAAAGTCTGTCACTGTTTCCACTGTTTCCCCATCTATTTGCCATGGAGTGATGGGACCAGATGCCATGATCTTCGTTTTTGGAATGCTGAGTTTTAAGCCAACTTTTTCACTCTCCTCTTTCACTTTCATCAAGAGGTTCTTTTTTCTTCTTCACTTTCTGCCATAAGGGTGGTGTCATCTGCATATCTGAGGTTATTGATATTTGTCCCAGCAATCTTGATTCCAGCTTGTGCTTCCTCCAGCCGAGTGTTTCTCATGATACACTCTGCTGGTCATATTCACTCATTTATTCATTATCCTTCACTTATAAATGGAATGCCTGCTATGTATCAGTGACTATTATACACTTGGGTTACCCGCACAGAGGCCAGGCCTTCATGGTCAAAGCTGGAGAGAAAGAAAATTAGGCCTTAGCAATAATCATGCTCCAGATAGATAAACTCAAGAAGCAGATCAAAAAAGATAGTCTGTGAAGGCAATGCCTAGAGATCTGTGGACTAAAAGAGTATCATTCCCATCTTTGTACCCTTGTTTC
Source organism: Oryx dammah (assembly GCF_014754425.2). Classification (NCBI taxonomy): domain Eukaryota; kingdom Metazoa; phylum Chordata; class Mammalia; order Artiodactyla; family Bovidae; genus Oryx; species Oryx dammah. The sequence continues at coordinate 88,474,567 of NW_024070187.1, read as the reverse complement.
ATACATAATGTCTGGCCCATGAAAGACACGCAGTAGAGATTTAGGCCTAAGCTTTTATTGATGAAATCCTGAGACAAGCTGCAGGGGGCGGAGGGTGGGGTGGTGGTGGTGATATTTTTAGATCTCTCACTGTTCCCACCACATCACCACAAGCTGGAAAAGAGAAATCTTTGCCTACCATGAACTGCCTCTCCCCACCATGAATGCCTCTGCCTGTGATACTAGAACTGAAACAGAAATTGTGCTTTTACGTCTTCTTTTTGAAAAATCCTTTTTAATTCACTTTTGTTGTTGTTGAAGTATAGTTGATTTACAATGTGTTAGTTTCAGGTGTACAGCAAAGTGATTCAGTTTTACAAATATATATATATATCAGTTCAGTTCAGTTCAGTCGCTCAGTTGTGTCCAACTCTTTGTGACCCCGTGAATCGCAGCACACCAGGCCTCCCTGTCCATCACCAACTCCCAGAGTTCACTCAGACTCACGTCCATCGAGTCAGTGATGCCATCCAGCCATCTCATCCTCTGTCGTCCCCTTCTCTTCCTGCCCTCAATCCCTCCCAGCATCAGAGTCTTCTCCAATGAGTCAACCCTTCGCATGCGGTGGCCAAAGTACTGGAGTTTCAGCTTTAGCATCATTCTTTCCAAAGAAATCCCAGGGCTCATCTCCTTCAGAATGGACTGATTGGATCTCCTTGCAGTCCAAGGGACTCTCAAGAGTCTTCTCCAACACCACAGTTCAAAAGCATCAATTCTTCGGCGCTCAGCCTTCTTCACAGTCCAACTCTCACATCCATACATGACCACAGGAAAAACCATAGCCTTGACTAGACGGATATATATATATATATATAAATCTTTTCAGATTCATTTCCTTTATAAGTTATTACAAAGTATTGAATTTAGTTCCCTATACTATACAGTAGGTGCTTGTTGGTTATGTTTTATATATGTTGTTGTTTAGTCGCTAAGTCTTTGCTACTCTATCCATGGGATTTCCCAGGAAAGAACACTGGAATGGGTTGTCATTTCATTCTCCAGGGGGATCTTCCCAACTCTGATATTTAACCCATATCTTCTGCATTGGCAGACAGATTCTTTACCGCAGAACCACCTGCAAAGCCCACTTTTATATAGAGTTCTGTGTATATGTTAATCCATAACTTTTAATTTATCCCGCCCACACCCTTCCACTTTGGTAGCCATTTTTGCTTCTTCTTAATGTTGGTTCTCAGTTGGAGAAGGAAGAAAGACTTGTTAGACAATAAGGCAGTAAAATGGAGATTGGAATATGTTCCCAAAGTTCAGCTCTGGTCTAACTATTAATATCATTTAAAAAAGCCACTGGGGCATGGGAGGGGCTGTGCAGCCACTGGGCACGACAGTGCCTACCAGGGAATAGAGCTCATTTGTTTGTCTTTGCTAATAAATATGACTCAGGCATGCACACCAGCAAGAGTTCATTTCTTAAAAACTGGTTACGTTTTTGTCTAATGTATGCCCCCTAGAGGTTTTGGTTTACATCCAAGGCATCACCTAAGCAGTGTAAACACTCAAGTTCTGTCTTTATGGATCATTGAATCAATATCGTGAGGATTTACTTTACCTATTATCTTTTCTGTTTTACAGTAACCACTGTCAGTGGCCTGGGTGATTTATCTATAAATGACCTGTGATCCAGTTCACAGCATCCTCTAGACTTTTCTCAAGAGGTGATTTCTCACAAGGATAAAACAAATATATCAGCAAGATCCTCTCTCCTCCTTACTGTTTTGAATTGAGGCACAGCAGGTCCATCAGGAAACAACTCAGCACAAGCAAAGAGGAAAATCACCCAAGGGATGGTGGCTCCGTTGCTGTGACTTCACGCTTGGAAACTGAGGACGAGCCAGTTGATCCGGCACAGTGGGGTGTGTGTCAGTTGAAGTTCCCAGGGAACAATGGCCTTTACTGTGCAGGCTGCCACGTGGGAACCACATTTGTTTATGTTTTCCTTTGTGTCATTTTTGGGGTAATGTATGGTTGCTTTTTTCTTTATTTGAATGCCACAAGGGCAGCAGGGACCTCCAGCTTCCTGGTCCCCAAGACAAGCCTGTTATTTTCAGAAACTAGGAAATCCAGTGACTGTTTGAGGTTCTGTTTTTGTGATAGTACCCTTTTTACCTCCAAGGACAGGAGAAGCAGGTTTTCCTGTGGAAGAAGAGTCTGAGCTCAGGAAGTTCCCAGACAATCATTTGCTGTCTCTCCATGGAAGGGGGAGGAGGAATGAAGTAAGGCAAAGGTGAATGGGATGACAGCTTCACAAGGGTAGGGTAACCCCCTACCCAGGGCACGTGAACGATTAATGAGAGTTCAAAGGATTTGCAAACTTGTCTGCCCCAAAAAGAGGCACATACATAATAAAACGTTTCCATCTTTAACTTACCATTTTACATAGAATTTTCTCATCACCTAGTCTTTTAATACCATAAAAGTTTTGAGACAAAAAAAGGAAAAGAGGATTTTTATTAAATTTATTTACATGTGCGTTAAATTGCTAAGATTAGCCAGACATGAGGGGCTTCCCTCGTAGTTCAGTCAGTAAAGAGTCTGCCTGCAATGCCAGAGACCTGGGTTTGATTCCTGGATCGGGAAGATCCCCTGGAGAAGGAGATAGCAATCCACTCCAATATTCTTGCCTGGAAAATCCCACAGACAGAGGAGCCTGGCGGGCTACAGTCCATGGGGTTGCAAGAGTCGGACACGACTTAGGGACTAAACCACCACCACCAACAGCCAGACTTGGGAAAACAGCTGCCTCTTCTAACTTCTGATTTCAAGCCATCTCTTCTATCAGTTCAACAAGTGTACTCATCCTTGTCAGATGATGGGAACTGACTTTTTACCTCTATATGAAACTGAAAGAATTTGATAAATAATGGTGGAAGATAAATTTGATTTTAGAACATAAATGTATAGGGGATATTTGTTCAAACAATCAGTTTGTCAGAGTTTCCTAACCATTACCTTGTAAGCTTGACACAGTTTTTACACAAAAAAGACTCCCAGGCCAAATTGTTAGCAATATAATTGATGTGTCTCTTGGATTCTATGTAACTGTGAATACTGCAAAAATGTAATATGAAAGACATATGCTTTTTTCATATTCAAATCTATTTATGGTTATCAATGTAAGGGAGCATCCTAGCTATTGAGGATAAGTGGAAAGATAATGGGTTATATAGTTCTCATTGTCTAATTAAAGGAAGCTGATTGATCTCAACATGAGAAACTGTTTGCCTTGATTTGACATGAAATCTCTAATGAAGTGTATTTCCCATTTATGGTCATAGCTCCTCAACCATAAACACATGTAGTCCCCTGATCCTCCCCTTTTTATATGGGAGGTCACAAAAGAAGCATAAATCCCTGTTAAAACTGCAATTAGCTCAAGCAAAGAGAGCCCAGAAAATTATTAAATTACAGAGGAAAATACAGACTCAATGGCTGATGTGGTACAAATTGTTAAACACTGTGGCAGTGGTAGAGAGGACTCAGCTGTTCTATGCACTCCTCCCACATTTCTCAGCCTCCTTATAAGTTAATAATGTGTGCTTCTAACCATGCTTTTAACTATCTACCTTCTCTTTAGGTTCTGTGACCGGAAGCGAAGGACTTCAAGGGAGAGGAAGTGCATGATGGGGGAAGCCTGGCACCCTGAGTCATTGTTGGAAGGAAAGCTGTGCAGAAGCCTTGCCTAGCCCCCATTGGACTATGACATGAGCAGGACACAAACTAGGCTATGTTTAAGTAGTTGAGATTAAAGGTTTGAAATTGGAACTGATTTTGCCAATAGGTATCAGAAAACTAGTTCTAGCACTCTTTTAAAATAATAAAAGTGTTGCTAGTGTTATAACACTAGCAATTTTTTTCAGTGCTAGTGTTACAATAATTTGACATTTTGGAGATTTTAAATGGTGAACTATATTGCTATATAGTCAATCTTGTCAGTATATTAGCAATAAAACTGTAAAACATTAGATTTAGAAATTTTAATGGGTTTAGTTGATATGTGTTGGCAGTGTGAGTCTTTCAGGGTGGCTTTGTCCAGAGTTGTTTATTTAACTTAGGTTTAACTAGAATCCCCATTGTGAAATTACATGGTTTTACTATATATGAAAATTTTAAATGAGAATCTTTAGTTTCTTAGTAAAAGGAGAGAAAAAAGTTGTTCCATGAGAAGGATAATCTCAACATGAAATGGCCAAAGAGAATAAAGAATAAATAATTGTAAAGGACATTGTAACCAATAAAACTCTTTCTTTTAGAACAGTATCAAGATCAAATCAAGGAATATGTGCATGTGTGTGCTAACTTGCTTCAGTCGTGTCTGAATCTGTCTGACTCTATAGACTGTAGCCCACCAAGCTCCTCTGTCCATGGAATTCTACAGGCAAGAATACTTCAGTAGGTTGCCATTCTTCCTCCAGGGGATCTTCCTGACCCGGGGATTGAACCCACATCTCTTGTGTCTCTTGCACTGGCAGCTGGGTTCTTTACCACAAGCACCACCTCATTTTAAACCTTCACAATGTCTGCCCAGTTCAGTTCAGTCGCTCAGTTGTGTCCGACTCTTTGTGACCCCATGAATCGCAGTCCGCCAGGCCTCCCTGTCCATCACCAACTCCCGGAGTTCACTCAGATTCACGTCCATTGAGTCGGTGATGCCATCCAGCCATCTCATCCTCTGTCGTCCCCTTCTCCTCCTGCCCCCAATCCCTCCCAGCATCAGAGTCTTTTCCAATGAGTCAGCTCTTTGCATGAGGTGGCCAAAGTACTGGAGTTGCAGCTTTAGCATCATTCCTTCCAAAGAAATCCCAGGGCTGCCCAATAGGATTTCAGAATTGCTATGGACCAGTGACTGAAGGAGATCACCCCTTAGTCCTCCTTTCTGAATAAGACTGTTTATTGTAGATGTTGTGCCCTCGTGAGTGTGGAAGTGCTCATGCTCGAGGAGACAGATAACTTCACAGTTTTCTCAATCTATGAGGAGTCATATTTGTAAAACATGGAAGGATTGATTTGCAGAAATTATCTAGCTTATGCTCAATGTGGTAACTACTAGGACTTTGGTTTTCTCCCTTGGAAGTGGTTAAGTGTATTTGGATTCCAGAGGAGCAGACTGTGACAGAGACTGTCAGTGTTCACCAGTATTTCACGGGCCTTCTCTATTTCCTAGCTTTTATTGTGGTTGGGTAGGGTAAGGTGGCTGATTCTGGCTAGTGAATTGTGAATGTAAATGAAGTGTGTCACTTTGGATGAACATAGTTGAGATTAGGGCAATCTTCTGTAGCTACCAATGAAAGAACCCCAAAATGATTGAGATGAAAGATGGGAGCTCCTGGCGAAGTAGAGGATTGTGCAATAAAATTGCCTGACGTATCTGGAACTGTGGCATAAGCAAGACATAAACTTTTGTTGTGTTATTTCACTAAAGCTTTAAAGTATGACTCTCAAAAGTTGACTTTAATAATCTGACTAATAAAACATTATAATCACCGCTGATGTCCTAAAACTCACAGAAAATGTTAATTTCCTTTTACGGAAAACCCCTATAGCAACCAACACTTATTCCATCATGTATCTTTTGAGCCAGTCACGTGCCAGACACAAAGAAATTAAGGCATGTTCTTTTTTCTACTCTCCAAAATTTCACACTCCAGTTCTCTCACATGCTTTCCTAAAAGACAAACTGTGACTAAATTTCAATTCAGGATTTGCGGTAGCACCTACTAGCTTCTAGGAAGGCTCTTAGTGACTCTGAATAAGAAAATACCAGATACTCCATCTTTTCTGAATAAAGACAGAACCTGAAAGAGATCATCACTGAATGCAGCTTACCAAAACACAAAGTTTAGTTTGCATATCACCTAGTATATCTGAACTACCACCTCTCCTGTCTGGGTTAGGGGTTTCTGTATGTACTCTGATAGGAGCCTGTGCACTCTCTCTCATAACACTTTTCATACAATACTGTGATTCTCAGTACTTGCCCTATTTCTCACTAAACTGTAAATTCTATTAAGGCCACAATATTGTATGTTTCATTTACCATGACAAACTCTAGTACTCTTGCTATTATTTACTATTTCTTGGAAGGAATGATGCTGAAGCTGAAACTCCAGTACTTTGGCCACCTCATGCGAAGAGTTGACTCATTGGAAAAGACTCTGATGCTGGGAGGGATTGGGGGCAGGAGGAGAAGGGGACGACAGAGGATGAGATGGCTGGATGGCATCACCGACTCGATGGACGTGAATCTGAGTGAACTCCGGGAGTTGGTGATGGACAGGGAGGCCTGGCGGACTGCGATTCATGGGGTCACAAAGAGTCGGACACGACTGAGCGACTGAACTGAACTGAACTGACTGAAAGTATACTTCTCATGTGTTATTTTTTCCTTTTCTCTAATATATTGAAGATCCTTTCTATATACTCACAGAGAAGATGAATTTAATGGTGAACATCTTTGTACCCTGAGTGGGAGGTACCCATGGGAAATCAAATGGAGAAGGATAAGTAATTGGGTAGATGGTTCGGAACTTTAGGAGAGAAATCTGGGGTGGAGACACAGGGCAGCATAGAAGTGCTTTCTAAAGTGATGAATATGCGTGAGACCAACTAGAAAGAGAAGTTAGATTAAGAAAAGGAGGACACTGGAAATGGAACTCCAGGAGGAGAGAGGAGGAAAAATATTGATGAAATTCTTCGAGATAGCACTCAGAGAAGTGAAAGGAAAGCTTCAAGAGTGAGGAACCATGAAAAATAAAGGAGACATTTTCAAAAGGAGAGAGATTCAAATGTTGCATAGATTCAAGCAAGATAAAAAGAGAATAACTTGCACTGATTTGAAGAATGAAGACATCATGAATGACTTTCATTAGAGTTGTTTTAGGGCAGCAGTGGGTCTGGAAGCCAGGCTTCTGTAGGTAAAAAGATAAATGAGTGATGAGGTAACAGAATGAGTTCCAGAAATTTGAAAGTGAGGAAAACCAGAGAGCTAACTCTTCTTATACATCCTTTAAGACAGTCAGATGCCTCCTTCTGAAAGCTTTCTCAGATTCTGTCACCACACTCTGCTTCCTATCACATACACTACACATTTGCTCTTATGCAAACCTCCATATCATCCCTGATTACACAGTCTATTGTAATTGACTGATTATTTTTTTCTTTTTTCCAGTAAATCAATGGTCTTAAACTTCTTGGGGTTTCTGACATTTTTTTAGATTCTTCTGACATCTAAAATCTATCTTTGCTGAGAAGTTCACACATGCACATCCAGAAAAATTTGTGCATAAACTTTCAACAAGCTAAATGGAACCCTGAAAGCTCATACAGATTAAAAAGTTCCCAGGTTAAGAAGCCTTACACTACACCTTAAATGTTTTATGATAGAGATTGTGTATTATTTGTTTTGTATCCTCTGTGACTGACACACTGCATAACAGGAACTCAAAGCTTGATGAATGGATGAATGGAAGGATGGATGCATTAACTGCAAAGCAGAAATAAAGAGGTGTGAGCATCTAACACCGACTGAGAGAAACAGGAATCCTTTGCTGCACAGATTTGAAGGAGGAGATTTCCGGGATGATCAAGTGAGGAGGGATACTTCTTACAGAAAGAACATTAGTTGTAAAGACCCACCAGATTATTTAGAGGCCAGGTAATCTAACTTGAATGGAGTACAAGAAGCACTGAGGGGGTATCGAAAGATAAGGAAGGTAAGTAACTGGTCATCCCTCACACTTTTAACTAGGCCTGAATAGAGGCTAATTTTAAGGATATCATACCTTCCTTTGAAACTTTTCTAGAAAAATCTCAGCCTTTATTATCTAAATATCTGCCTTCATATCACATCAAAATCCCTTTAAAAAAAATTGGAGGATAATCGCTTTAAAATGTAGTGTTTGTTTCTGCCATACAACAAGACAAGTCAGCCATGAGTAGACATATACATATCTCCTCTGTCTCCTCTGCCTCTTAAGCCTCATTCCCACCCTCCACCCCAGGACCCCAGGCATCTGGGTCTTCAGGGTGCCTAGCTGGGTCTCTGTGTTATATGGTAACTTCCCCCTCTCTATCTGTCTCACACATGGTAGGGTGTATATGCCAGTCCTGCTCTCTCAATTTGTCCCACACTCTCTCCTTCAGCCCCACTGTGTCCACAAGAGCATCCTCTGCATCTGCGTCTATTGCTGCCCTGCAAATAGCTCCACCAGGACCATTTTTTCTAGATTCTATATATATATATATGTGCTAATATATGATCATTTTTTTCTTCGTGACTTATTTCACTCTGTATAACAGTTCTACATTCATCTACCTCAGTTCAACTGATTCACATTTATTTCTTTTTAAGGCCAAGTAACATTTCATTACATATACATATTTATATACAGACACACACACATACACAAAATATGTATACATATATCTCACAACTTCTTTATCCATTCACCCAACCTAGTGAACATCTAGGTTGCTTGCATGTCCTGGCAATTGTAAACAGTGCTGCAATGAACATTGGACTACATGTGTTTTTTTGAATTATGGTTTTCTCTGAGTACTTGCCCAGTGACTAAGCACATAGCTCAGTTGTTAAAGATTCCGCCTACAATGCAGGAGACCTGATTTGATTCCTGGGTTGGGAAGATCTGCTGGAGAAGGGATAGGCTACCCACTTCAAAATGCTTGGGCTTCCCTTGTGGCTCAGCTGGTAAAGAATCGTCCTGCATTAAGGGAGAGCTGGGTTTGATCCCTGGGTTGGAAAGATCCCCTGGCTACCCACTCCATTATTCTGGCCTGGAGAATTCCATGGACTATATAGACCATGGGGTAGCAAACAGTTGGACACAACTGAGTGACTTAACTTTCACTTTCATATGCCCAGTAGTGGAATTGCTGGGTCATAGGGTAACTTTATTTCCAGTTTTTTAAAGAATCTCCATACTGTTCTCCATAATGGCTGTATCAATTTACAATCCCAACAGTGCAAGAGGATTCTCTTTTCTTCACATCCTCTCCAGCATTTATATTAATAGTTTGCAGATTTTTTGATGATGGCCATTCTGACCAGTGTGCTGCTGCTACTGCTGCTGCTGCTACTGCTGCTGCTGCTAAGTCGCTTCAGTCGTGTCCGACTCTGTGTGACCTCATAGACGGCAGCCCATCAGGCTCCCCCATCCCTGGGATTCTCCAGGCAAGAACAACGGAGTGGGTTGCCATTTCCTTCTCCAATGCATGAAAGTGAAAAGTGAAAGTGAATTTGCTCAGTCGTGTCCAACTCTTAGCGACCCCATGGACTGCAGCCCACCAGGCTCCTCCGTCCATGGGATTTTCCAGGCAAGAGTACTGGAGTGGGGTGCCATTGCCTTCTCCGTCTGACCAATGTGAGGTGTGAAAGTGGCTATACCCCAAAGCAATCTACAGATTCAGTGCAACACTATAAAATTACCCAAGTTCTTTTAATTAATTTAATTGACCATTTAAAATAAATATATTTCTAGAGGTGCAATTTTGAAAAATTAAATTAAAAAGTAGACCAATAAAGTAAAAATTTTGCTTCTAGCTAAGCATATTACTGTCTGTATAATTTTTCTCACACATCACTATATTCTCAACCACTATCAGCAGTTCCAAAATCCAACCCAAAATACAGCCACATAATTATGGAAATTTGATATAGTGAATTTAAACTGGTAGGTCAGACCTAACAGATTAAAATATAAAAATTTCAACATTCTTCACCTATGTCATTCCCTAAGGAAAATAATTTATTGAACAGTAATATTCATTGTTTATATACCATCACCAAATTGCTGGCCTGTTTGGGGGATTTTTAATAAGTCTATGAATAATGTTGAGCTGGTGCACTGGGATGACCCAGAGGGATGGCACGGGGAGAGAGGTGGAAGGGGGGTTCAGGATGGGGAACATGTGTATACCCTTGGCAGACTCATTTTGATGTATGGCAAAACCAATACAATATTGTAAAGTAATTAGTCTCTAATTAAAATAAATAAATTTATAATAAAAAAGAAAAAATGTAAACTGTGAAAAAAAATAAAAGGACTCTTTGATTTAAAGGATTTGAAACACACTTATTTGGAATTCCTACCAATGAGAAGTCATCATCAACATTCAGGTGCCCTTCTTGGTCTATGTTTCAAAGACTCCAAAACTCATCCAGCATTTCCAGAGCTGTAATATAATTAAATATCTATTCAGTTCAGTTCAGTCGCTCAGTCCTGTACGACTCTTTGCAACCCCACGGACTGCAGCATGCCAGGCTTCCCTGTCCTTCAATCTTTCCCAGCATCAAGGTCTTTTCAAATGAGTCAGTTCTTCGCATCAGGTGGCCAAAGCATTGGAGTTTCAGCTTCAATGAATATTCAGGACTGATTTCCTTTGGGATTGATTGGTTGGATCTCCTTGCAGTCCAAGGGATTCTCAAGAGTCTTCTCCAACACCACAGTTCAAAAGCATCAATTCTTCGGCTCTCAGCTTTCTTTATAGTCCAGTTCTCACATCCATACATGACTACTGAAAAGCCATAGCTCTGAATAGACCGACCTTTGTCAGCAAAGTAATGTCTCTGCTTTTTAATATCCTGTCTAGGTTGGTCATAGCTTTTCTTCCAAGGAGCAAGCATTTTTAATTTCATGGCTGGACTCACCATCTGCAGTGATTTTGGAGCCCAAAAAATAAACAATGAGAGCATTGTTTCCACTGTTTCCCCATCTATTTGCCATGAAGTGATGGGACCTGATGCCATGATCTTAGTTGTCCAGTTCTAATGTTGCTTCTTGACCTGCCTACAGATTTCTCTGAAGGCAGGTAAGGTGGTCTGGTATTCCCATCTCTTTAAGAATTTTCCACACAGCCCTGCCCATCAACAGAAAATTGGATTAAAGATTTACTGAGCATGGCCCAGTTACCCCTATAGTCAGTCTCTCCCACCAGGAAGCTTCCATAAGCCTCTTATCCTTAGAGGGCAGACAGAATGAAAACCACAATCACAAAAAACTAATCAAGCTGATCACATGGACCACAGTCTTGTCTAACTCAGTGAAACTATGAGCCATGCCATGTAGGGCAACCCAAGACAGACAGGTCATGGTGAAAAGATCTGACAAAACGCAGCCCACTGGAGAAGAGAATGGCAAACCACTTCAGTGTTCTTGCCTTGAGAACCCCATGAACAATATGAAAAGGAAAAAATATAGGACACTGAAAGATGAACTCCCCAGGTCAGTAGATGCCCAAGATGCTACTGGAGAAGAGAGGAGAAATAACCCCAGAAAGAATGAAGAAACAGAGCCAAAGCAAAAACAACACCCAGTTGTAGATGTGACTGGTGATGGAACAAAAGTCTGATGCTGTAAAATATCTATTAGACTAAGCCATATAATAATAATCTCCTTTAACTATTCATGGTCCTTAATGTGCTTCTCTGATTTTTTTTTTCTTTTAATCCATCTGTTCCTTATCATCATCCTGTGTGTGTTAAGTTGCTTCAGTCATGCCCAACTCTGTGAGTCCATGAACTGTAGCCCACCAGGCTCCTCTGTCCATGGAATTTTCCAGGCAAGAGTACTGGAGTGGGTTGCCATGCCCTTCTCCAGGGGATCTTCCTGACTCAGGGACTGAATGGAGGACTCCTGCATTGCAGGCAGATTCTTTATGATCTGAGCCACCAGAAAAGCCCCTTCTTATCATCCTAAGTAGTTATCACACTTGCTTCATAGCTGAAGAGTTACACGGACATCTGTCTTAACATTCTACTCAAAATAACACAACTAATATAAGGGCAAAATGACATTTTCTTGATTTGTGTGGTCAATTCAATTTCAATTTCAATACCTTAAAAAAATGATAATAACATTTTGCTGTTGGTAACACTGCCATTTGGTATTGAAGATAACTTAAGTGACTTAAACTGATTACTCATTACTTTTAAACTGCTCATTCATTCTGTGATTTATCATGACTGTAAATAAATTGATTAGTATTTGATAGATACAGAGAATGCACATTGACAGTATACTAAGTCCTAGGATGGACTGAAAACAATATTCTTAAGTTTCCTAACTGTAACATTGTATCTCTGAAATTTTAGTAGAAACTCTTGCAAAATTTCCAGATTGAGTGTGGGCAGTGGGTGGAATTATAAACTAGAATTCTTTGGCTCTCTTTGCTCAGTTCAGTTGGTCATAACATGATTCAGTAGAAGGCAAGAATGTGGTAGAGTCTATGTAGGCCGGTTCATTTACTTTAACCTTGCACAATTGCATCAACAATGGAAACAGAAATGATGATATCCTCCTAAAATAAAGCGAATGTTTTACAAGAAATCAAAGCTAATGCATCATCACAATCAGGATATCAACATAAAGTTCATGGTACTTTTATGGGTGGATCATCTCAGTACCATCATCTCAAAGAACAGTATATTACTCTCATCAACCAAAAGGTCATTATCAACACTCCTTAGTCACCAGTGTGTACTGTGGTTTATCTGAAACAAATATTTAAATAATCAGTGGCGAGAATAGTCGGCGGTAGAGGGAGGCTTTAAACTTTTCTTTTGTGTGTGTGTGTGTGTGTTGTGTGTTTTATATTTTTTATTATTTTTTTAATTAATTTATTTTAATTGGAGGCTAATTACATTACAATATTGTATTGGTTTTGCCATACATCAACATGAATCTGCCTCGTGTGTACTCGTGTTCCCCATCTTGGACCCCCCTCTCACCTCTCTCCCCATACCATCCCTCTGGGTCATCCCAGTGCACCAGCCCCAAGCATCATGTATCATGCATCGAACCTGGACTGGGAATTCGTTTCACATATGATAATATACAGGTTTCAGTGCCATTCTCCCAAATCATCCCACCCTCGCCCTCTCCCACAGAGTCCAAAAGACTGTTCTATACATCTGTGTCTCTTTTGCTGTCTCACATACAGGGTTATCGTTACCATCATTCTAAATTCCATATATATGCATTAGTATAAAGTTTCTCTTTCTAGAGCTGATTCAGCAGTGCTAGGAAACAAAAAAGTGTTGTTTAAGTGAGTCAGACAGAGTTTGAACCTTTGCAGTCTCATTTATTAAGTGATCCTAAGCAAGTTATTCAACCTCTCTGGGGCCTCAGTCTCCTCATATGAACAGTGCTGACAGTAGTATTAATTCCTAGCTCAAGAAAGTGTGGTTAGATTCAAGCGAGAGAAAAAGCTCTTGCTGTAAAGCTGACATATAGTAAATACTTAATAGATGTAAATGAATATTAGTATTATCATTATTATTTACTTTTATTATCCCACTGAGAAAAGTTTGAGCTGAAAGGACCAAGGGAGCATTTAGTATTTTGATAAGTATCATTCCATCCCCCAGTGAATAGGGGACTCTAATGGAGGGAAAATATCCGAAGGTCATAGGGAAAACAACAATATCACCACATCTTTTTTTTTTTTTAAGGTTTCATGTTATAGCTTTTTGAATTTGAAAATTTGAATTTGAAAATTTTTGATTTGAAATTAACTCCCAGACTTACATATCTACATGAACTTTAATTGCTAAATGAATTTTAGAAGCCAAGTGTCATTATTTTGTGTAGATAAAATCCTTCCTGTAATCATTACCACATTCTTATCTCCTCTGTGCTGTGTTCTGGCCAGATGAGCTAAGCAAGCAAGACAAAGACTTGTAGTTTATAACTCCATCCATAGTCTATCCCATGGAATTTCACAATAGAGTCTAAGGAAACGTCACAAGTGAAAATATTATGGTTGTGATATTTGTTCCAATTATGGTTCTGATATATTTCCAGTTCACCTAAGAACATATTTAGGAGGTGTGACCCATTCCATCAAAAAGTGTTTAAAGTTTTATTATTGATGTATTAACCAGATTATTGCTGTAGCAATATAAAGTAGCTATTCCATATATCTGAGTTACCATATATCTGATGGTATTATGAGTAGCAAAGCCAAATTGATTATTTTGGAAAGAGTACCAGAGTTGGAATTGTTAGCTACTTGGGTTTAGAAGGCTTAATGTGTATGATTTATACAGTCTTTCACAGTCTTTAGTAAGCAATTATAAGCATAAACTAAGAATGCACCTATAGAGCACCAGGTAATATGCAATATTATTTCATTCATCATGTGTTTCCAAGTAATTTGCATTAATATAAACAGATTCAGGAGAATGGTTTCTTTATAAAAGCATCTTTTCACACTTTATTTGCTGCATTACATTTAAGACCTCATGGAACAATTTTTGATTGGCCCCAGTGTTTATGATTACAGGTAGTGTGATCTTCTACAGATGATGCTATGGAATGTCCATGTTAAGGCTAAGATGGGATTGTCTTGCCAGGAAATGATGGTGATATATGGGAGAGGTTGAAGATGATTCTAGGTATTATTTTTCATGCATAATAAGGACTTTCTTTGAAAATTTTTAATAATAGATTTTGAAGAACTATGGTCAGAGCAAATGTCTTTCTTGTTCTCTGAAAGAAGAGACCTTGAAAAGACTGTTACAGTGTATTTCTTCAGTTAGCACTCTGCTAGCTTAAAACACTCTTAAAGGGATATTTGATGCAATTTTCAAAGCTCAGTCATGCCAATGATCAGGAGTTTTTAACCTCTTTCTGCACTTGGATATCAAGAAAAAAAGTTTGCATTTTTTAAACTACCATGTATAGAACAATTGATGGAAAGCAAGAGAGTAAATGCCAAAATGAGAGCCTGAATCCAAGTCTCTTTGGTGAATGTAAGCAATGTGCTCTGCTGTGCACAGAAAAGTTCAAGTCTTTGGTTCACTGTCACCTTGGATTTTCTCTTTGAAATAGGATTAGCAACAGATAGACATGGTCTCATTTCAAAAAGATACATAAAAGATACATATTATGCCTTGATCAGTTCAGTTCACTTCAGTTCAGTTGCTCTGTCGTGTCTGACTCTTTGCGACCCCATGAATCGCAGCACGCCAGGTCTCCCTGTCCATCACCAACTCCCGGAGTTCACTCAGACTCACGTCCATCGAGTCAGTGATGCCATCCAGCCATCTCATCCTCGGTCGTCCCCTTCTCCTCCTGCCGCCCATCGCTCCCAGCATCAGAGTCTTTTCCAAGGAGTCAACTCTTCGCATGAGGTGGCCGGAGTACTGGAGTTTCAGCTTTGATCAGTACAATGCTGTAAATAGCAGTGCCATTTATCTGCTCTTGTGCTTTAAAACGCTTCCCCAATTATATAAATCTAAGGATCTTACTTTGTGAAACTTCATTCTTCCAGCCAAATGCTAAACTTAGTGAGTTTTCTCTTCAAGGTTAACTATAATTAAATAGAACTCCTTGAATGAGATGTTGTTTGTTTTTTGTTTATCCTTATCATATTTTATAATTATAATAGGAAATAAAATATTTTAAATCTAAGATGTTTAGCCATAATCCTGTGTTGCAAACTATTTTCTTCATATATCATTCAAATCTTGGTCCACACAGAGTCACTGTGTATGTCTAATTTAGTAAATATTCTTTTTTCATTTAAAAATAAATCAGAAGCTTTTTATCAGTTGAAGCTATGCTTTCATATTTATACTTTCAATAGTTTAATAATATCTCACTAGGTAAAAGCTACCATAATTTCATATTATACAGTAGCCATAGTCCTAATGCAAATATATCATAAGTTAAAAGACCTGTGGTTTATGCCTCATAGGTGCTTAGTGTTGAGTTGAAATATTGGTGTTGTGAAAAGTCCTATTTGTACATTATTTAAGATAAGTTAGACACTGATGGTTGAGGATATGGGTACAACATACTCAGATCTAGTTCTGCCAATACCCCTTCCATTTATTTTCATAGAAGTAAATGCTACAAGGAAATTCAGTAATAACCACATTGCCTGGTATAGTCTATCTTTAGACTCTAAATAGATCTTGAAACAACTGTGAAAAATTACAGACTGGGCAAGACTATATTCAGGCCATTCAGGTGGGTCCTTGTGTAATCTCAACAACCCCTCTGTTAGGCAAAGTAATTCAACAGATGTAAGAAAACACTGTGTGTTAGAATAATGGTTGTCCAACATTTGTTAGAAATTCAAGTGTTTAAATAATTAAGGTAAGCAATATATATGGGTGGGGGGATTTTGTGGAAATTAGTACCTGGCAATACCAAGACTCTAGAAGATGCTCAGAAATCAGTTACCTCTAAAACAGCATAGTTAGAGGGAAAAAAGGGAATTAAGCATTATTTTTGAAAACAATCCTAACCATGTATTCAGGAACATAAGAAGGCCCTTGAACTCTACAAATAATAGTTTCAGATGGGTTTTACCACCAGCAGTAATAATAATGCTTTTGGAAGGGATCCTCAGTCCAGAGATGTTACCTTGCTGATGAATCTGCGTCATCTGCCTTTGGAGTCAGGCATCTAAAAGAGCATGGTCCCTTGATGGATGACCTCCACACACCAGGCAGAGTAACACTGGGCCCGTAACCAAGTTAGAATCCCACAATATGTGTCATGTTCAGGCAACAGTTAATTTTTTGTGTCAGTTTGATTGCGCTTAGAGATGTCCACATAGCTGGTAAACATTGTTTTTGAGAATTTCTAGGAGTGCGGTGCTCCTTAGCATTTAAATCAGTAGACTGAGTAAAGATTATTTTACCATTGTGGATGGACATCATGCAATCTGTTGAGAGCCTAAATGAAACAAAAAGATGGAAGAAGGGCAAATTTGATCTCTCTGTTTGAGCTGAAACAACCACCTTTTCTTGCTTTTGATGCTCCTTGTTCTCAAGCTTTTAGACTTAGACTGGAACTTACACCGTTGGACCCCTAACTCTCAGGCCTTCAGATTCAGACTGAATTATGTAACAGGCTTACCTGATTTTCCAGCTTGCAGATGGCGATTATGGGACTTCTCAACCTCCATAACTGGATGAGTTAATTTCTGTTATACAAATATATTTATAGTTAGCTTTACTTCCATGGAGAACCCTAAGAAATATAGATTATTTTTGTTTTTCAAAGACTGAAGTTGTAAAATCGACTTTAACTACAGTAAGTAGTTAATGGATACACAAAGTAAAAAGAAGCAAAACATAGTATCAAAAACATAAAATGTTTTGGGAGAGGAAAATGTGTTTTTAGATTACATTTGAACTTAAATGACAATCAGCCCCTTGGATATAGCAATACATAAGCATAGAATAATGAATTGCTATATATATAGATTGATATATATGAACCTCATATAACCTCACAAACCCAAAACCTATAATACATACACAGAAATTAAACAGAAAGATAACAAACATAACACTAAATAAAATTATCAATTATTTTTTCTGACCACAATGATAAGAAGCTGAACTCAATTACAAGAAGAAAACTGGAATATATACCATATGAAAACTAAATAGCATGCTACCAAACAACCAATTGGTCAAAGGAAAAATCAGAGAGAGAATCAAAAAATAACTTGAGATAAACAAAAACAGAAATATGACTTTGCAAAATCTATTGTATGCAGTAGAAGCAGTTCTAAGAGAGAATGCTACAGTAATTCAGGCCTGCCTCAAGAACAAGAAAAATTTCAAATAAAGAATCTTAATTTTTCACCTAAATGAACCAGAAAAAGAACAAAGTCAAAAGTTAGTAGAAGGATGAAAATAATAAAGATCAGAGCAGAAATAAATATAATTGAGACTAAAACATGAGGAAAAGAGCTAGTTCTTTGAAAATATATGCAAAATTGATAAACCTTTAGCCAGACTCATCAAGAAAAAGAGAGAGGTCTCAAATAAAACCAGAAATGAAAGAGGAGTACTTGAAAACAATACAAGAGAAAAACAATTCTAAGAGACTTCTAGGAACATTATATGCCAACAAATTGTGCAACCTAGAAGCAATAGGTAAATTCTTAGAAACATATAATCTTCCAAGACTGAGTCAGGAAGAAATAGAAAATCTGAACAGACCAGTTACTAGTAATGAAATTGAATCAGTAAGCAAGAGACTTCCAACAAACAAAAATTCAGGACCAGATAGATTCCCAGGTGAATTCTATCAAATATTTAAGAAGAGTTAATACATAGCCTCTCAAACTATTCAAAAAAGATTGAAGATGAAGGGATGCTTAAATTATTGTATGAGACCAGCATTATTACCCTGATACCAGAACTGAACAAAGACTCTATAGAAAAAAATTACAGGTCAGTATTCCTGATGAATACAGAAGCAAAAATCCTCAACATAATATTAGCAAACCAAATTCAACAATATATTGGAAGGGTTATATATCATAACCAAATGGGACTTATTCTAGGGATGCAAGAATGATTTAGTATCCACAGATCAACCAACATAATCCACCACACTAAGAAAACAAAGAATAAAAATCACAAGATTCTATCAATAGATCTGGGAAAAGCATTTGACAAAATTTGACATCCATTTATGGTAAAACTCTCAACAAAGTGGATATAGAGTGTTCATATCTCAGCCTACATTATATTCAACAGTGAAAAGCTGAAAGCATTTCTTCTAAGGTCAGGAACAAGACAAAGATGCCCACTTTTGGCACTTTTATTCAACATAATATTATTAATAAACATCCTAGAATGTATTAAGTACATTGTTGCTTCTTTGATATTTACTGTAACTGGCTTTATAACTAACAATATGGCCAACTGTTAAACATTAACAGTATGTTTTTGAGAAGAATAAATTCTGATTTTAGAGTTTGCTTTATTTCCATCAGATTGAGGTTGGTATTGAGGAAGGTATCCCGTGAAGATTAGAGAGAACTGTCCTAACAGGCTGCTCATTTCTTATTCCAAGTAGATAGCCATGACTTGGGTATGTTATGGATTAATATTTATTCCCTATTTGGTTTCCATGAGGAAGGATTTGCCTAAACACAGGTGGCTAGTTGTCCTACCCTTTGTTCCTCCCCAAGAAAGTGGACTGAGTTGCCTGCTTGGTGAACGACAGCTCTAACACTAGGTCACATTGTAGAATACCATCCAACTTTATCAGCGTATTCGTTTATCTGTGGCAACAAACAGCGCCAATACCATCAGTGGATAACAGCCACAAATATTTACTTCTTGCTCATGTTACATAGGAGCTGGAGGCCAGCTTGGCCTTTGCTCAGTCCTGCTGGGTTTGAGCCTGGCTATAGCTTGACTCAGCCTAGCTTGGTTCCATATGTCTTCCAGGTTCAGAGATCCAGGTACTTCTTGTATCCCTTATCTGAGGCATGCTACTCTACTAGGTGAGGGCAAACTGCACACATCCAAATTGAAGCTTCTACTAAAAAATGACTCATGTCACATCTTACATCCCATCAGCTACAGAATACCCCAGGACCCAGCCCAAAGTCAATAAGGGAGGAACATATCCTCTTCCCAAATGATGTAACCACAACTCACAGGACAATGAGCAGGAACATGTAACTCTGTCATTGAAAAGAAGCAAGGAGTTGAGAAATTATACTTCAATCTTCCACAATCACCTATAAAGAAAATATTTTTCTTTCCATCTTCCAGAATACCAAGTCCATCAGCCAGATATAATGGAGAACACAAGGGTCATTTATGGAATTGTCTAAAAACCAAAAAGAAACAAAGCAACACAAAACGAAAAACCCCAAGCCACAACCAAGCCAATTCTCGTTAACATTTCTCAGATCTCCTATTTTCTGTGAGCATTATAGATGTAAAAGTGCATACAATTTTTATTTAATTTAAATGTTTCTCATTACTAGTGAGGCTAGATATAGTTTCATGTATTTATTAGCTACTTGATTCTCCATTCCGCTGTCATATCTTTTGCCTATTAGATTTTTTTCTTCTGCTTACTGACTTGTGAAAGTGAAAGTTATTCAGTCGTGTCCGACTCTTTGACCCCATGGGCTGTAACCTGCCAGGCTCCTCTGTCCATGGGATTCTTCAGGCCAGAATACTGGAGTAGGGAACCATTCCCTTCTCCAGGAGATCTTCCCAGGTCTCCCACACTGCAGGCAAATTCTTTACCAGCTGAGCTACCAGGAAGCCCATTGATTTGTGTGTGTTCCTTATACATTTTGAGCATTAACACTTTCTTGGTTAAATATGTTGCACATGATTTTTCAGACTAAGATTTTACTTTTCCTTTTAAAAAAATGATTTTTTGAAATACAAGGTTTTTGTTTTAATGTGGTATAATCAATAAATATTTCTATTTTATGTTTTTTTGTTTTTATATTCTTTCTCTGCTTCCACAAGTATCACATAGTTTTAAATACTACAATTTTATAGTGAGTCTTAAAGGAAATCAATCCTGAATATTCAAGGGGATGACAGAGGATGAGGTGGTTGGATGGCATCACCAACTCATGGAGTTGAGTGATAGACAGGTGATGGACAGAGTCTGGTGATGAACAGGGAAGCCTGGCATGCTGCAGTCCATGGGGTCACAAAGAGTCATCCCCTTCTCTTCCAGCCTTCAATCTTGCCCAGCATCAGGGTCCAACTATCACATCCATACATGACTACTGGAAAAACCATGGCTTTGACTAGACAGAACTTTGTTGGCAAAGTAATGTCTCTGCTTTTTAACATGCTGTCTAAACTCAACTTAGTTGTAACACATTTTGTTTTTAAGCCTCTAGCACTCTGTTTATGGTATTTGTTACTACGCTCATGAGTGAAACTAACTCCTAAATCTCCTTCCTCAAGAATCTCAATTTCTGATTTTCATATCAGTATTATGTTAAAATTATTTGGAAAACATTTCCTTTTTTCTATCATATGAATTACTTTGTGTAGCTTTTTAAGTTGTAAGGTTAACTTCTTAACTCTCAGCCCATGGTATTTTAGATTTCAGTGTCATTTGGCTTTATTTAGAATTTCTTCTTTCATTCATGAATATTTAGAATATGTTTTCAATTGCCATATATATATACATATACATATGACTTTATTAGTTACTTAATATATGATTATCTTAATTGCAATTTGATCATAAGATGTATTTTAAATATTGTTGATTCTTTAATATTTATTGTAACTGGCTTCATAATTAGTAACATGGTGAATTTTTAAAGACTAACAATATGTATTTAAGAAGAACAATTTCTGAGTTTAGATTTCTCTTTATTCCATTCAGATTGAGGTTTTTAATTGTGTTCTTTAAATATTATTTCCCTTCAGACACCTTTGGACTCATAACCTAACAATTACTCAGAATTTTTATACTAAAAATTGCCTAACATGTCTTCAGATTTGTTAATTTCTATTTTTAAAAAATACTTGCTTTGCATTTAAGGAGAAATTATTAGAATATTTATGTTTAGAAGTGTTAAATTCTTCCTGATGAATTTTACCTCTCTCTATAATAATTCTTTTTCTTTAACTTGTTTGCCTTGTCTATTTTATCTTATCTGAATGTATGTAATAGATATGCAATACATATTAAAAATAGTTATTTGAGCCTCAGTTTTGGGCAAGTGATAAGTGTCACAATCTTTTAAAAATGAGATGTGAAACTACTTTTGAGTATCTGTAAAGGAGGTAGGTGTCACTGGTGTAACTCCCTTCCACACACTGAATACATAAATTTAGGAGCTGGATAATAAGAGGGAATTTTTAAGAGAGTACTGATGTGCTATGAGTCATTCTCTTCCCTGTGAAAGGAGGGAACTATTTTTTGCCTCGACTAAATCCTAAGGAAATGGGCTTATGCCATATAGAAAGGTCAAAGACCTGTAGCTGAAGGATAAAACAAAGGCTGTGTCATCTTGGTTCTAATAGTCTTCGTCCGATTAGAGAGTATCCCTGCCTCCTCCTAATGCTTCGGATATCCAGGGTCCAGGTGAGATGAATTCCCTAAGGATTCATCCTTCCCAGCATCTGACACATCTCTTGGATGTGAGACTGAGATCCCTGTTAGCCCACACACTGTACTGCGCCAAAGAGGCCACTGTAGAGGGCTGTGGGGTGCCCAGAAGAGCAGGTGAACAAATCTGAAAGTAAATAGATTTATCTGTAAGTTCATTGACTTATTTATAATGTGCTTTATGTATTTAACACACACTGGCTATGTGGAGGGAGAGGCTACTGGGAAACTAATGCAAGAGTTACTAATCCAGGCTTTGAAGTCAAATGGCACTCAGTCTCAATCCCAGATCTACCACTTCCTAGTTGCTGGACTTGTAGGAGATTGTGTCTCAGAGTCTCCATTTCCTCAACCTGGAGCAGTAAACGGTGTCACCGTTAAATGGTATGCTGTTTAGATAAGATGCTGTAAGTGTAGAGCTAATACTGGGCTTTCAACAGAAAAAAAGTGTTCAGAACACAAGCTGTGAAGAAAAAATTATGATAAGGAGGAGGAGGAAAAGGAGAGGATGAGGGCAACATGCTTCATGTCTTCCCACAAAATAGTATGGAGCTGGTATAAAGAGAGGAATGAAAGAGATGCTAAAGGGTTGGAAAGGAGGAGGACAAAGGCCATCAGGTGACTGTGCGATAGCCAACTTTCAGTCTTTGAAATGAATCACCATATGGAGGTGACATGGAGAGAAATATGGAGGTGACATGGAGAGAAATATGGAGGACCGATACTTACATTTCTTTCCACTGTCATCTATTTCATTGGATGATAAGTAGGTATCTTCCAAATCTCCCAGTGACACTAGAAACTTGATTGAGTGCGTGTGCTTTGTGTCCAAGTCAACTGTAGCTGTGAAGCCCTGCTTATTTATCCCTTTTGTTGCTCAGTCACTAGATTATGTCCGACTCTTTGCAACCCCCATGGACTGTAGCCCACCGGTCTCCTCTATCTGTGGGATTTCCCAGGCAAAATTAGGTAGCCATTTTCCTCTCCAGAGTATCTTCTCTACCTAGGGATCAAACCCGCTTCTCCTGCTTGGCAGGTGGATTCTTTACTGCTGAGCCACAAGGGAAGCCCACTTATTTAGCCCTAGGAAAGCTTTAGTGCAGAGTTCCTTAAGACTCTCTTGTTTGGATAGGTCAGCTAAGCATCGTCTGCTCTCCCCACACAGAACAGATGCCCCTGATGTTATTTTCTTCACTGACAAAAACTTATAATGGGTCATTTCTTCCTCTTGCCCTTCTGCTGCTTTTGAATAATTAACAGGAGAAATATTCTCACTACAGTATCTTCCAGAGGGAAAATAAAAGATTCACATAAGAATCTTAGACTTTTTGTTTTTTGAGATTCCTTGCCTTACTTAAGTCAATGATTGTATTAGGATGGAACATGATACAAACCAATAATGCTTTTAAGTGTACAATTATTATGTGAAGGGTGGTCATGGGTCACTTCTCTGCATACAAAAACCATGTTAAATTTGTAGATGATGAATAGGATGAAAACCACAACCCATTTTGCTGCAAGGAAATTATTCACTTATTTTGAATGTGGTAGTGGCTTCTCTGTCAGATCTTGACTAATCACATTTTGGTAATGCTGGGATGGGACAGAAGTTTTGCTTAACAATTCTTCTAGCATTTAGAAACTCCTATTAGGAAGCATATGTGACAACATTTATTATTTTTTAAAAAATATGAAACTTGCCCCAAGATGGATTTGATTATAAGATACATCAGATTTTCATGCTACTTGACCTCTGAGTGAAGCTACTGATTGTGTAACTTCTGGATCCTGGTGCAATCCTGCAGGGATCCAAAGCTGAAGAGGAGAAGGGTTGGAGCAAAGCTCAGAGACTGAAGGCAGCCATTCTTCTGGGCATGAGGAAAGAATAGAAACTGGTATATTCATTCCTTTGTTTTCCAGCAGTTTTGAAATTAACCATGGGTCACACATGGCTGTGGAACACTTGGACTGTGGCAACTCAAAATTGACATGTCCAGGAAGTATGAAATACACACCAGATTGGAAAGACTCAGTATGAAAAAAAGAATGTAAAAACAGTTTGTCAATGATTTTTGTATTGATTATATAGTAAATGCTAATTTGTATATATTGGGTTAAACAAAACTCATTTTGCAAAATGATTTTGCCTATTTTCTTTTTACGTGTTTTAGTGTGGCTATAAAATTTAAATTTAAAATTACTTTTATAGCTCTCATTTTTTTTTGATTGGACAACACCACTCTAAAAGCTTGCCTCAAAGAAGATAAATGATTATTCTTCTGAAGTCATCTAATTTCATGTTTGTGCCCTTTCATGAAATGTTTATCAACATTTATGGCTTTCCAGTTAATTTCAGTCAGCTTCTCATGAAACCAAGTAAACAAAGTAGCTGAAACAGTCTAATGCGTTTTCTTGCCTAAACACGAGATATTGCATCTGTATTCCTTCTAAACCACGGATGATGAACAATCCACAAACACTCCATCTGGATTATATGGTCATCAACTGAATGTTCTTCATGTGGGTGTAAGAGTAACCGACAAAGGAAATTCCATAGAAGTTTCCCAGTTGCCTTTTAAGGTTCCATCAATAACAAATTTGTACTAGGTATCAAAATGTGCCACTTGAATTACACAGAAAATGACCATCAATAGGTACAGAAGTTACAAATTCAGAGAACAAAATATATTATGGTCTAGTTAATTGTATGCTGAAGAAGAATACAGACATTCATTTCTGGTAAGATGAAAAAAATGATTTCACCTTAATTAAGCTATATTCTCTCAGAACTTTAGATTGGTGAGGATGGCTGAGTATGATATCCCAGGGTAATGGAAATGCTAAGGGTTGTATAATAGTCAGTGGTTGTGAAAATGACAGCCTGCAATGCAGTGATTATGGCAAGCTACTTGCATCTTTGAACCACAGGTTTTACATGTATAAAATGAAGATAAATGCACCAGCCTCACAGGGATATTGTTGCATAAAGAGACTAGCAAAATAAATATGGGCCATTATTATTAGTGGAGCTTCCCTGGTGGCTTAGTGGTAAAAAATCTGCTTGCCAATGCAGAAGGTGTGGTTTTGATCCCTAATCCCAGAAGATCCCCTGGAGATGGAAATGGCAACCCACTCCAGTATTCTTGCCTGAAGAATTTCATGGACAGAGGAGCCTGGTGGGCTACAGTCTGTGGGGTTGCAAAGAGTCAGACGTGACTTGGTGACTGAAAAACAACAACATTATTATTATTAACAGTAGAATTTTAGAGAATTACTTTTGTGAAGGCATTTCTTAGGTCCTGATTCCTATGGCAAACATTTCCAGATGACACAAACTCTTGATTTCTGCCCTTTAAAATATCCTTTAGGGCACACTAAACTTGTTTGACGTGACATGTTCAGTCAGTCATGTCCAATTCTTTGCGATAGCACAGACTGTAGCCAGTCGGGCTCCTCTGTCCGTGGGATTTCCCAGGCAAGAATACTGGAGTGGGTTGCCATTTTCTTCTCCAGGGGATCTTCCTGACCCAGGGATTGAACCTGCGTCTCTTGCATTGCAGGCAGATTCTTTACTGCTGAGTCACCTGGGAAGTCCTACATTGAACTTGTATTGATTCACTAATCATCAAAATGTAGAGCACTGAGACTGGTATTGAAAGAGACCTAATGCTATATCTGATTCATTTCTTACAAGGAGCTGATAGTTTCAGGGAAGAGAAGATATTCTCATATTTAGAAATAACACAAAGTTGATTATGCTACATATCTCAAGATAGGTTTGTATACACTGACTTAGAAGAGCTGGTTGGATCCAGGTAGAAGCGTCTATCAGAAAATGCAAGGATAAACTCCAAGCAGTGAGACATGTCATGGGCTTAGAAATAGGTAACTTACCCACGTGGATGAGATCCCTGAAGTCATGTGAATTGACAGGCTCGCTGCAGGTGCTAGTCTGAAAGGGAAGTCCAGTGAGGGAAAGAGAAGGAAAGAGAGGGATGAACACAAATGGAATGGAAGACTTCTATTTAGGAGACAAAGGAGGAAGAGCATGAAAGGTGAGAAGAAAGAGTTTCAGTCGCTTCAGTTGTGTCCAACTCTATGAGACTCCACGGACTGTAGTCTGCCAGGCTCCTCTGTCCCTGGGTTTCTCCAAGCAAGAATACTGGAGTGGGTTGCCATGCCTTGCTCCAGGGGATCTTCCCCACCCAGGGGTTCAACCCACGTCTCCTGCATCACAGCCAGATTGTTTCTCCACTGGGCCACCTGGGAAGCCCCATATAGGATGACAAAGATGCCCAAATTGACTTCATACTTCTCTGGTCTCTTTCCTGTCAGGGGCTTCCAGTTATATATTCCTAAGTGGATTCAATTCGCTTTCTCAAATTTAATCTCCGTCTCTCTCGTGCTCTCTGTTTTGTGTTTTTCTCTCTCTCTCTCTCCTTTCCCACATTACAAATTCACTGTTTGCTGACTTTCCTTTTTTTCCAAAGCTGCTTCTCCTGAAACTGACTCTGGCTCTGATGGCCTCATGTCCTCAACTGCAAACCCACATTTACTGTTCTTCCTCATTCTACAGACCTTGAGCAGTGCGAAGGACCTCACCCCACACTTTTCCAAGCAGGAAGGTGAGGCACAGAAGACTGTCATTACCCTACACGTAGTTCTACAACTATTTCCCTAAGTGGAGCAGAATATAACAAACTTTAAACAGAAAGGTACTCCCTGGTAGCTCAGATGGTAAAGAATCCACCTGCAATGCAGGAGATGTAGGTTCGATACCTAAGGTTGGAAAGATCACCTGAAGGAGGAAATGTCAACCCACTCCAGTATTCTTGCCTGGGAATCCATGGACAGGGAAGCCTGGTGGGCTATAGCCCATGGAGTCACAAGGAGTTGTACATGACCGAACAACTAACACTTTCACACTTTCAAAATAAAAAGAAGTTTAGCATTATTTCTCTCGTAAACTGTGGAAAATTCTGAAAGAGATGGGAATACCAGACCACCTGACCTGCCTCTTGAGAAACCTATATGCAGGTCAGGAAGCAACAGTTAGAACTGGACATGGAACAACAGACTGGTTCCAAATAGGAAAAGGAGTACGTCAAGGCTGTATATTGTCACCCTGCTTATTTAACTTCTATGCAGAGTACATCATGAGAAATGCTGGACTGGAAGAAGCACAAGCTGGAATCAAGATTGCCGGGAGAAATATCAATAACCTCAGATATGCCGATGACACCACCCTTATGGCAGAAAGTGAAGAAGAAAAAAGAGCCTCTTGATGAAAGTGAAAGAGGAGAGTGAAAAAGTTGGCTTAAAGCTCAACATTCAGAAAACAAAGATCATGGCATCCAGTCCCATCACTTCATGGGAAATAGATGGGAAAACAGTGGAAACAGTGTCAGACTTTATTTTGGGGGGCTCCAAAATCACTGCAGATGGTGACTGCAGCCATGAAATTAAAAGATGCTTACTCCTTGGAAGGAAAGTTATGACCAACCTAGATAGCATATTCAAAAGCAGAGACATTACTTTGCCGACTAAGGTCCATCTAGTCAAGGCTATGGTTTTTCCAGTAGTCATGTATGGATGTGAGAGTTGGACTCTGAAGAAGGCTGAGTGCCAAAGAATTGATGCTTTTGAAGTGTGGTGTTGGAGAAGACTCTTGAGAGTCCCTTGGACTGCAAGGAGATCCAACCAGTCCATTCTGAAGGAGATCAACCCTGGAATTTCTTTGGAAGGAATGATGCTAAAGCTGAAACTCCAGTATTTTGGCCACCTCATGCGAAGAGTTGACTCATTGGAAAAGACCCTGATGCTGGGAGGGATTGGGGGCAGGAGGAGAAGGGGACAACCGAGGTTGAGATGGCTGGATGGCATCACGGACTCGATGGACGTGAGTCTGAGTGAACTCCAGGAGATGGTGATGAACAGGGAGGCCTGGCATGCTGCGATTCATGGGGTCGCAAAGAGTTGGACACGACTGAGCGACTGACCTGAACTGACTGAAGTGGAAGGATGCCTGGTGAGTATTCAACTGTATATGCCAATGAACTTGAATTTGGGGCTGGGAGGAATTTCTATTTGAAGACAGTTTGTTTTCTCAAATGGAAGAGAAATTTTTAGTGAGTAATGGAAAGTAGATGATAAACTATGTATGTGTTAGCATTTTATGTATCCTAGGATAGTTGTTGACTTTTGCCAGTTAAAATACTAATATTGAGGTATTTTAAAAGACAGATGATACAGTATCATGAGAAAATGTTGACTTTCATGGCAAAGTTACAGGGGTGTCATATACTTAAGATTGCTCAAAAATCATAAAACCACTTGGTAACAGATTCTTATGTAATTACCAGATTCTGTTTTCTCTCTTGGTTGTCTGATTTGTAGTTATTCACTGAAATAAAAGATTTAAAAATTAAACCAAAACTGGCTGTACTTGTGTTTATTTTTTTGAAAGTTTGTTTTCTATATATTTATTCTGCTTTTTACAACAGATTTTGTACTTACTACGGAAACCCATTTTCTCTCCTTATGATTTCCTACAGTCATCACAGTTTGTTGCACAGAGTGTGGATTTTGCAGTTGGAATCTTCATAACATACAGAGAATGAGGAACTGTTTCCCCTTTTTGAAACCCATCTCAGAGAGATTTTTCAAGGTAATGTCTATCATTGTACAATTCTTAACTGTTCTTAGGCTTAACCATTGTTTGATTTTATTCAATTGTTTTTGGCATGAAAGAATGGAAGAATCAAACAGTGAAGTACATGAAGATTACTGTTGAATTTTGAAGTCTGAATAAATTTGGTTACAAGGTTCTACCTGGAATGTTAAGCCATTTTGAGGTTGACTGAGAAAATCTAAAGTATAACAATAAGGATGGTGTATTTCAAAACAGGTTTTTACTTGTTAATTCATAAGTGATTAATGGAAAACAGATTTGTGGTGGGATTTATGGCTTTAGAATAAACTTAGGGTAATGAAACAAGGACTAAGTGATTTAAAGTCAGAACCAAATTAAAGTTAAGCCTCAGGAGACACA
This sequence comes from Oryx dammah, assembly GCF_014754425.2. Taxonomy (NCBI): domain Eukaryota; kingdom Metazoa; phylum Chordata; class Mammalia; order Artiodactyla; family Bovidae; genus Oryx; species Oryx dammah. Next base: position 88,445,575 of record NW_024070187.1, on the reverse strand, counting down.
CAGGTAGGTTTTTAAGTAAATAGTTTCAAAATGCTATCATGTGTCATTTATTCATTGACAATATTAAGTCTGTAATATGCATTTGTGTTAGGTTCTCCAGAGAAACAGAACCAAAGAACCATATGTATATATAAGTAATCTCCTATATATAAACAAATATTACATATCATAAATATATAATAGGCATTGTGTAACAATATATATAATATGTGCTTAGGAGATATTGATAGCTTATTTCCAGACCATTGCAATAAAGTGAATATCACAAAAAAGTGAGTCACACAAATATTTTTGTTTCCCAGTGCATATAAAATTTGTGTTTCAATTCAGTTCAGTTAAGTCGCTCAGTTGTGTCTGACTCTTTGCGACCCCATGGACTGCAGCAAGCCAGGCTTCCCTGTCTATCACCGATTCCTGGAGCTTGCTCAAATTCATGTCCATTGAGTCAGTGATGCCATCCAACCATCTCAACCTCTGTCATCCCCTTCTCCTCCTGCTTTCAATCTTTCCCAGGGTCAAGGTCTTTTCCAATGAGTCAGTTCTTCGCATCGGGTGGCCAAAGTATTGGAGTTTCAGCTTCAACATCAGTCCTTCCAATGAACACCCAGGACTGATTTCCTTTAGGATGTGCTGGTTGGATCTCCTTGTAGTCCAAGGGACTCTCAGGAGTCTTCTTCAACACCACAGTTCAAAAGCATCAATTCTTTAGCACTCAGCTTTCTTTATAGTCTAACTCTCACATCCATACACGACTGCTAGAAAAACCATAGCTTTGACCTTTGTTGGCAAAGTAATATCTCTGCTTTTTAATATACTCTCTAGGTTGGTCATAGCTTTTCTTCCAAGGAGCATGTGTCTTTTAATTTCATGGCTGCAGTCACCATCTGCAGTTATTTTGGGGTCTCCCCCAAAATAAAGTCTGTCACTGTTTCCACTGTTTCCCCATCTATTTGCCATGAAGTGATGGGACCAGATACCATGATCTTAGTTTTCTGAATGTTGAGTTTTAAGCCAACTTTTTCACTCTCCTCTTTCACTTTCATCAAGAGGCTCTTTAGCTCTTCTTTGCTTTCTGCCATAAGGGTGGTGTCATCTGTATATCTGGAGTTATTGATATTTCTCCTGTCAATCTTGATTCCAGCTTATGCTTCACCCAGCCCGGCATTTTGCATGATCCACTCTGCATATAAGTTAAATAAGCAGTTAATAATTTAATTTAAACAATTTAATTTAAATAATTTAATTTAATTTAAATAAGTTAAATAAAAATTTGTGTTTACACTACACCATTAAGTGTGCAAAAGAATTATGTCCAAAACCAATATGTGCTGTGTGCTGTCACTTCAGTCATGTTTGACTGTTTGTAACCCCATGGATCATAGCTCATCAGGCTACCCTGTCTATGGGATTCTCCAAGCAAGAACACTGGAGTGGGTTCCCATTTCTTCCTCCAGGGGGTCTTCCCAACCGAAGAGTCGAACCCATATCTCTTGTCTCCTGCATTGGCAGGCAGGTTCTTTTCCACTGGTGCCACCTGGGAAACCAATATACACAGCTCAATTAAAAAATAATTTACTTCTGAGACTTCCTTGGTGGTCCAGTGGTTAAGACTCCATGCTGCCAATGCAGGAGGCAGGGGTTTGAACCCTGGTCAGAGAACTAAGATCCTTTATACCATTACAGCACAGCCAAAAGATTAAAATAATAATAATAAAAAAACCTTTACTGCTAAAAAAATCCTCTGAACCTTCAGTGAGATATAATAATAGCAGCATGAAAGATCACTGAGCACAGACGACCATAACAAATATAAGAATAATGAGAAAGTTTGAAATATTGCAAGAATTACCAAAACGTGACACAGAGACATGAAATGAATAAATATTGTTGGGAAAAATGGTGCTGCCATGTAAAAATTCCTTAGATAAAATACATAAACAAGCCAGTAATCACTTGAGACATCAAATAATTTATCCAGTAATATATATACCTAGTATTAAAATGAAGAGTGAATATACTGTTGTAGCCCTTTCGTCAAACCATCAGAAATAACTAAACAGATGATAACTTATGGAACTTGATAGAAAAGGAAAGCCATATCTGAGTGTGAAATGATTATTATGTCATGATAGGAAGGAACTCTTCCAAGAATACTGAATGCTTACATTTATTTTTCTTAATTAACATTCTTAAGACAATATTCTTCAAATTCAATTCAGCTTCCCTAAAAGTAAATTCAATATAGAAAAATATTGAACCAGAATATTCTAACGCAGCAAGGTGAATAACCCAATTTAAAAAAGCAATTCACTGCATGAGAGAGTGTTTGCATGAAATCCAAATTATAGGTCTGTACCGCTATAACAGACTAACACTGTTAACAGTGTTAGTTAACAGTTAGCAGTGTTAACTGTGTTAGTTAACAGTGTTAGTTAACAGTTAGCAGTGTTAACTGTGTTAGTTAACAGTGTTAATTAACAGTTAGCAATGTTAGCTGTTAGTTAACCGAGACTAACAATTACCACTGTAACTACTAACACTGAGAGATTCTGTATTAAAAGCATCATTTATGTTTTAAGATAATATTTAGTGTTTATCTCTGGAATTCAAAGTTAATATGTTGAAATAATAAGAAATGGAATTAAGATAATTTTCCAATCTTGAACTTTTCCTTGAGGCCTACCTTTAATTATAAAGTGTATCCTCTAAATACTAATGTATATGATAGTGCTTTTTCTTTTTAACCATTTTTATATAGCCTGTTACTTCATCCATGGACAGCTATGCTTCATAAACAAAATACGAATGTCTCTGAGACAAGGATCACAAGTGACTTTCTAATGTGCAATCATTCACAAGCTGCTTGCTATTTATGACAAAAACAATGAGACTACAGAAACCCAGACCAATTTCATTTTTTGTAAGTTTGAAATTAAATTATTAAAGACAAAAAAAGGTTGTGCTGATAGACTTGCTTAATGTACGGTTGCCATGAAACTTTATAAACCACAGTATCTTAGAAGCATTACAAATGAAAGTACAATAAAACAAAGCACACTTATATATCAGTTCAGTTAAATCACTCAGTTGTGTCTGACTCTTTGCAACCCCATGGACTGCAGCACACTAGGCTTCTCTGTCCATCATCAATTACAGAAGCTTGCTCAAACTCATGTCCATTGAATCGGTGATGCCATCCAAACATCTCATCCTCTGTTCCCCTTCTCCTCCTGCTGTCAATCTTTCCCAGGATCAGGGTCTTTCCCAATGAGTCAGTTCTTAGCATCAGGAGGCCAAAGTATTGGAGTTTCAGTTTCAGCATCAGTCCTTCCAATGAATATTCAGGATTGATTTCCTTTAAGATTGATTAGTTTGATCTCCTTGCAGTTCAAGGGACTCTCAGGAGTCTTCTCCAACACCACAGTTCAAAAGCATCAATTTTTCAGCACTGAGCTTTCCTTATAGTCCAACTCTTACACCCATACATGACTATTGGAAAAACCATAACTTTGACTATATGGACCTTTGCCGCAAAGCAATGTCTCTGCTTTTTAATAAGCTCTATCAGTTGATCATAGCTTTTCTTCCAAGGAGCAAGCATCTTTTAATTTCATGGCTACAGTCACCATCTGCAGTTATTTTGGAGCTCCCCAAAACACAAAATCTCTCACTGTTTCTATTGTTTCCCCATCTATTTCCCATGAAGTGATGGAACCAGATGCCATGATCTTTGTTTTTTGAATGTTGTTTAAGCCAACTTTGTCACTCTCCTCTTTCACTTTCATCAAGAGCCTCTTTAGTTCCTCTTCACTTTCTGGCATAAGTGTGGTGTCATCTGCATATCTGAAGTTATTGATATTTCTCTTGGAAATCTTGATTCCAGCTTGTGCTTCATCCAGTCCAGCATTTCTCATGATGTTCTCTGCATATAAGTTAAATAAGCAGGGTGACAATATAAAGCCTTGAGTATTTCTTTCCCGATTTGGAACCAGTCTGTTGTTCCATGTCCAGTTCTAACTGCTGTTTCTTGACCTGCATACCAATTTTTAGGAGGCAGGTCAGATGGTCTGGTATTCCCATCTCTTGAAGAATTTTCCACAGTTTGTTGTGATCTACACAGTCAAAAGCTTTGGCATAGTCAATAAAGCAGAAATAGATTTTTTTCAGGCATTCTCTTGGTTTTTTTTGATGATCCAATGGATGTTGGCAATTTGTTCTCTGGTTCCTCTGTCTTTTCTAAATCCAGCTTAAACATCTGAAAGTTCATGGTTCACACACTGTTGAAGCCTGGCTTGGGGGATTTTGAGAATTACTTTCCTAGCCTGTGAGATGAGTGCAATTGTGCAGTAACTGAAGTAACTGCAGTAATTGAAAACTCTTTGGCATTGCCTTTCTTTGGGATTAGAATAAAAACTGACCTTTTCCAGTCCTGTGGCCACAGCTGAGTCTTCCAAATTTGTTGGCATATTGATTGGAACACTTTCACAGCATCACCTTTTAGGATTTGAAATAACTCAACTGGAATTCCATCACCTCCACTAGCTTTGTTCATAGTGATGCTTCCTAAGGCCCACTTGACCTCACATTCCAGGATGTCTGGCTCTAGGTGAGTGATCACACCATCGTGGTTATCTGGGTCATGAAGATCTTTTTTGTGTAGTTCTTCTGAGTATTCTTGCCACCTCTTCTGAATATCTTCTGCTTCTGTTAGGTCCATACCATTTCTTTCCTTTATTGTGCTCATCTTTGCATGAAATATTCCCTTGTTATCTCTAATTTTCTTGAGGGGATCTCTAGTCTTTCCCATTTTATTGTTTTCCTCTAGTTCTTTGCACTGATCACTGAAGAAGTCTTTCTTATCTCTCCTTGCTATTCTTTGAAACTCTGCATTCAAATGGGTATATCTTTCTTTTTCTTCTTTGCCATTAGCTTCTCTTTTTTTCTCAGCTATTTGTAAGACCTCCTCAGACAACCATTTTGCCTTTTTGCATTTCTATTTCTTGTGGGTGATCTTGATCACTGCCTCATGTACAATGTCATGAACCTCTGTCCATAGTTCTTCAGGCACTCTGTCTGTCAGATCTAATGCCTTGAATCTATTTGTCACTTCCACTGTATAATCACGTCATACCTGAATGGTCTAGCAGTTTTCCCTACTTTGTTCAATTTAACTCTGAATTTGGCAATAAGGAGTTCATGATCTGAGCCACAGTCAGCTCCTGGTCTTCTTTTTGCTGACTGTATAGAGTTTCTCCATCTTTGGCTGCAAAGAATATAATCAATCTGATTTCAGTATTGACCATCTGGTGATGTCTATGCTTATATATATAACATATAAATAGGTGAAGGTAGGTGAAGTCGCTCAGTCGTGTCCAACTCTTTGCGACCCCGTGGACTGTAACCTACTAGGCTTCTCCGTCCATGGGATTCTCCAGGCAAGAATACTGGAGTGGATTGCCATTTCCTTCTCCAGGGGATCTTCCCAACCCAGGGATCAAACCCGGGTCTCCTGCATTGGAGGCAGACGCTTTAACCTCTGAGCTACCAGGGAAGCCCATAACATATAAATAATCTCATATAAAAAACAAGTATTTGTATATCATATAAAAGAAAATTCATTTTGAAGAATTGGTTCACCCAGTGATGGAGGCTGCTATGTCCATAATAAAAGGCAGAAAGAGCATGTAACATGGATAACTGTGAGCCTGGAGAGCTATGGTCAAGTACGATGTCTGAGAAAGTGACATTTCAGCTGAAGCCTGAAGAATCAAGGAGCCTGGACAGGACGTGAAGAATGGAAAGCAACAGGCTTATGGGAGGTAATTAAGGAGGGAGAGACCCTGGTAACTTTGAAGAGCTGTAAGAAGGCCAGGGAGGCTGAAGCGCAGTGAGAAGAAGATGAGACTAAGCTGGGGACCACTCACACAGCGTCTGATATTGCATTGTTACCCTTTCTGGGATGACAAGTAATGAGATGTAGATCCATGCTCAAAAATACTAAGTACATCAGTAGCCATGGAAATAGCACTGTTGAGGGATTACTCTGTATTACACCATGTTTTGGGAATTTTACAGTTAATATTTCGTTTAATCTTCACAACAGTCTATAAGGTAGCTATTTATTATACTGATAGGAAAGGGTTTTAACTGACAGAGAATGGGAAATTTTACATTTACCTCAGGCTTCCCTGATGGATCAGTTGGTAAAGAATCCGCCTGCAATGCAGAAGACCCCGGTTCGACTCCTTGGTAGGGAAGATCTGCTGGAGAAGGGATAGGCAACCCACTCCAGTATTCTTGGGCTTCCCTTGTGGCTCAGCTGGTAGAGAATCTGCCTGCAATGCTGAACACCTGGGTTCGATCCCTGGGTGAGAAGATCCCCTGAAGAAGGGAAAGACTATCTGCTCAAGTATTCTGGCCTAGAGAATTCCACGGGCTGTATAGTCCATGGGTTGCAAAGAGTTGGACATGACTGAGTGACTTCCATTTTCACTTTCATGGCCAATAAGTGATAAAGCACTTATTTTGGAAAGCAAGCTTTTCTAATTCCACAGTCTGTGTTCTTACCATAGTTCTACTCTGAATATTGCTGTACACAATATTTAAGTGAACCCACTTCTACATGAATTAGCTGTAACTGTTGCATCAACATCCTTTCACAAGGCAAGTGCTTTTTATTTTTTCCTTCGGCAAGGCTTACCAAAGGCTTACCAATGACTTACCAAAGGCTTCCTCTCTTCCTCACATGATGCTGTCTAGCAAACTCAAATGAGAATTCCCTTGTTTCCCATCTGGTAGAGATTTTTTGTTTGGCATTTGGGGCAGAGGATATTTAGGATCTACAGACCACACATTCCTTGTACTTGTGCCGTTAAAACAGCTTAGATTGTTTCAGTTCAATTCAGTTCAGTCACTCAGTCATGTCTGACTCTTTGCAACCCCATGAACTGGAGCACACCAGGCCTCCCTGTCCGTCACCAACTTTAGGTGGGAATAATTTATTCTTCTCAAGCTGGCTGAGGTTCAAAATAACATTTTGATAAATTTCCTGAATATATTGAAGACTCGAGTGTAACTGACTTTGGAATCTAGTGATATGGTCCAAGAGATAGTTTTAGAGTCCAATAGACCAAAATTAAGCTCAAGCCCTGACAATTATTAGTTGTTAATTATCAGCAAATTAATTAACCTCCCTGAATCTCTGCTTTTCATCTGTGAAATAGGGATTCTACAGATAATGCATTCAAGTGTGCTCAGTCTGAATCTTTGTGATTCCAGGGACTGTAGCCCGCTAAGCTTTTCTGTTCATGGGATTTCCCAGGCAAGAATACTGGAATAGCTTGTCATTTCATCCTCCAGGGGATCTTCCCTACTGCAGGATCAAATCTGCCCCTCCTACATCTCTTGCATTGCAGGTGGATTCTTTACTGTTTGAGGCATCAGGGATAATAAATAATAATAAATAACCACCTCACCTAAGTGTTGTAAGGATTAAACGAGATAATGTACTGTCCCAAGCTCAGTAATTGGTAGCCAGTCAATATCAATTCATCTTTTGGAGACACTGACTACCTTATAGGTCCAAGTTTTAAGACAGTCACAAAAATCATCAACCTGAAGTCCAATGCTTTGAATTATATAGCCAAATGATGCATAAAATGCCAAATAATAAAATTAAATAACACATCTAAAATACCAAAACATTTTAAAGGAGAAAAATTTAAAAATTCCAAAGCCACTTCTTCAAAATGTCTTAATTTTCTTTATAAGCTCAGATTTAGTTCAATGCTGGAAAACATAAATTCTTCAATAAATGTTTGTGTAATGAATGGGCAAATAATAATGGAAGGAATAGATGGATGAATACAGCCTTATTTGTTGAGCAGTACAAATGTAAATTCAATGATTGTCAGAATCATGCATGCTAAGTTGCCTCAGTCATGTCTGACTCTTTGTGATCCCATGGACTATAGTCGCCAGGCTCCTCTGTCCATGGAACTCTCCAGGCAAGAATACTGGAGTGGGTTGCCATTTCCTCTCCCAGGGGAACTTCCCGACTCAGGGATTAAACCTGCATCTCTTACATCTCTTGCATTTCAGCCAAATTCTTTACCACTAGCACCACCTGGAAAACCCCGTCAGATGCACGTGTGACTCCAAACTGAGTTGAACCAAGAGAAAGCAATGTGAACCTGCTTACTTGGAAAATAACCAGAAAGCAAGGTTAAAAAATAGAACTGCCACCAGGATCAGCAAGAAAAAAAGAGGAAGCCTTCCTATTCCTATCCTTCCTGACTATGGATATGTGTTAAGAAAATCATTGGTTCATTTCAGGTTTATGGACCTAGTTGTAACCCAAATAATCTTGCAGAAGGGACAGCTCTGCCTTCACCGGCACCTATGCCTACAATGTACACCCTCAGATTCAATTTCAAAGTTTATGTTCAGAAATAAACATTTCCAAGAGATAGGGCATTTGTCTGTCCTTCAGTTTATATATGCCCTCCAGTCATAGGTAGTTTTCCAGGAATTTCCAGTATAAACTTCTGTTATCCAAGCTAAGAGTTTTAAATATATATTGTTTACCCAGAGAAATGTCATGCATTTAATTTTTGAGAGAAAACAAATCAGAGGCAAATGCTTGGCTATTTTGGAAATCATAGCAAAATGCATTAGAGATAAATTAACTAATGGAAATAAACATTGACAAAGGTGAAAATTAAGAGTATGATATATGTTGTCAGCAGAACTTTAATGTTCAATAATAGTCACACACATAAGTTGAGAGTGCTATTTACAGGCTTTTCTTCTCATGAATATTTGTATTTACATATACTTGGGGTTCCCTGGTGGCTTAGATGGTAAAGAATCCACCTGCAATGCGGGAGACCAGGGTTAGATCCCTGGGTTGGGAAGATCCCCTGGAGGAGGGCATGGCAACCCACTCCAGTATTTGTGCCTGCAGAACCCCCATGGATGGAGGAAGCTGGTGGGCTTCAGTCCATGGAGTCACAAAGAGTCGGACATGACTGAGCAACTAAGTACAGCACACAGCGCATACAAATATGTACATATGTGTGTATGTATATGAGTGAGTGAGTGAGTGGATGAAGTCGCTCAGTCGTGTCCGACTCTCTGCGACCTCATAGACTGTAGCCTGCCAGGCTCCTCCGTCCGTGGGATTCTCCAGGCAAGAATACTGCAGTGGGTTGCCCTTTCCTTCTCCAGGAGATCTTCCCAACCCAGGGATTGAACCCAGGTCTCCAGCATTGTAGGCAGACGTTTTACCATCTGAGCCACCAGAGAAGTCATGCATATATATATATGTATGTATGTATAGTTTACTCAAGACCCTATATGTCTATAAATGGAGGGATCTAGAAATTGACCATTAAGGGAAGAATTTATACACAGGGCTAGGGACAAAGTTAGACTGTTTAAAAGAGTTATCTTTCCATGGCTCAATAATTTTCCATTTTGTCTTTGTCAAGAAAATTATGGAAAGCAATCAATAAAAAGTTGGCTTTATGCAACACAATAAGATTGAATTATAGAGAAACTTGGCTACATTTATTAACAATGAACACAAGCTGGATTTGAGCCTTCTTCACATAAACCTTTGTTGACTTAGGTACAGTAGTTGGCATTTATCAACATGTGGGTTAACAAGGAATGTTTTTTGTTTGTATTAGTGAGGAATGTAAAGACCAAGGAAAGCAGGTAAAGAATAGTACACCAAGCACAAAAGGAAAAGAAGAATTAAGGTTATTAATAAGTCATTTTGAAGAATGTTTTTGATAATACACCCAATTTACTGGTGTACCTGTGTACATTTGTCTTTATAATTTTACAGTGTTCATCACTTGGACATTTCTAGCCTACATAACAAGTGTGAACTCTGAAGTAGCTCTTATGAGAAAGATAATGCTATTATTAAACAATAACAATCTGTCCCACATTAATTTCTCCTTCATTCTACAATTGCTGAAACTTGTAGATATTTTCTCCTCTTGCTATACACACACACACACACACACACACACACACACTTGATGTTAATTAGATTATATATTCTTCCTGAGCAAGCACTGTGTCTTCTATTCTTCTTGCACAGAATAATTTCATTCCTCTCTCTTCTTTTAATATTTTCTACTTCATTTATAATAGATAAACACGAAATACCTGAAGGTGAATGCATAAATAAACAAATGAACAAAGGAATGAATGCTCAAATGTTTTTGACTCAGTTCAGTTCAGTCGCTCAGTCGTATCCAACTCTTTGCGACCCCATGAATTGCAGCACGCCAGGCCTCCCTGTCCATCACCAACTCCTGGAGTTCACCCAAACTCATGTCCATCGAGTCAGTGATGCCATCCAGTCATCTCATCCTCTGTCGTCCCCTTCTCCTCCTGCCCCCAATCCCTCCCAGCATCAGAGTCTTTTCCAATGAGTCAGCTCTTTGCACGAGGTGGCCAAAGTACTGGAGTTGCAGCTTTAGCATCATTCTTTCCAAAGAAATCCCAGGGCTGATCTCCTTTAGAATGGACTGGTTGCATCTCCTTGCAGTTCTAGGGACTCTCAAGTCTTCTTCAACACCACACTTCAAAAGCATAAATTCTTCGGCACTCAGCTTTCTTCACAGTCCAACTCTCACATCCATACATGACCACTGGAAAAACCATAGCCTTGACTAAACAGACCTTTGTTGACAAAGTAATGTCTCTGCTTTTGAATATGCTATCTAGGTTGGTCATAACTTTTCTTCCAAGGAGTAAGCATCTTTTAATTTCATGGCTGCAATCACCATCTGCAGTGATTTTGGAGCCCCCCCAAAATAAAGTCTGACATTGTTTCCACTATTTCCCCATCTATTTGCCATGGAATGATGGGATCGAATGGCATGATCTCAGTTTTTGGAATGTTGAGTTTTAAGCCAACTTTTGCACTCTCCTCTTTCACTTTCATCAAGAAGCTCTTTTTTCTTCTTCACTTTCTGCCATAAGGGTGGTGTCATCTGCATATCTGAGGTTATTGATATGTCTCCCAGCAGTCTTGATTTCAGCTTGTGCTTCTTCCAGCCCAGCATTTCTTATGATGTACTCTGCATATAAGTTAAATAAGCAGGGTGACAGTATATAGCCTTGATGTACTCCTTTTCCTATTTGGAACCAGTCTGTTCCATGTCCAGTTCTAACTGTTGCTTCCTGACCTGCATATAGGTTTCTCAAGAGGCAGGTCAGGTGGTCTGGTATTCCCATCTCTTTTAGAATTTCCCACAGTTTATTGTGATCCACACAGTCAAAGGCTTTGGCATAGTCAATAAAGCAGAAATAGATGTTTTTCTGGAACTCTCTTGCTTTTTCCATGATCCAGGGGATGTTGGCAATTTGATCTCTGGTTCCTCTGCCTTTTCTAAAACCAGCTTGAACATCTGGAAGTTCACTAGAGTATAATTTTCTTGTTTCAACTTTGCCTATTAATTATGACAAAAGTGGCCAAAAACACACAAACAAACAAAAAATTCCTAAAGAAACAAACAAAAAACCAATCTCAGCAAATACACTGGCATTACCCTATCCCAAGCTCCCAAATACTGCCCTTAGACTAGATGGGGGTCCTTCTCAATCTCAAGCCACTCAAGACCCTTCGCAATGAATTATTATCCCAATGGTGCCTATATCTGAGTCATCTCTGGCACTTAGTAGGTCCCCAGAGATTGTTTGCCAAATTATGGCTGTCATAGAATATTTTCTATTAAAACAGAGACTTAAATGCAGAGGCCAAGTGAAAGTAAAGCAGGAATATCATCTTGGGGTTTTAATAAGAAAAATAAAAATGTTTATTAAAGATGTTTGTATTGCTTTAAGTGGAAAAACTGTAAGGGTCTTTAGTTCTTGTGTTATTTGCTTTTTCCAAGGTTACAAAGACCAGTGGGCATCATTTAACATATATGCAGACTAACAACCACTGAACAGCTCTGACAGCCTATCTCCCCTGATTGTTTGCCATATTACTATGCACTGCCATCTGAGAGCCTGTAGCAGCGAGCAGGACCAAGAGAGGGAAGCCATTCCAGCCACTGTACTTCTCAGGGGTTTAAAGGAAAAACAAGCACTCTGGTGAAAGTAAGGACCTGCAACTAGATCTCCCATAAGAGAAGAGCAATGTTCTCTGGGTCCTGTATTGGGAAAATCTCTTTGTTTCATATTTGTGGTTAATACCACCCAATGGTAAATTCAGTTAAATCTAACATCTTGACTGTGACCTGTGCCAAAGATTTAACTGGGAATTATGCTGTTTCCATCCTATGTCCTAAAAATTTCAAACAATTAGTGTGTGCTCCATACAATCAGAGTTCAGTTAAACCTATTCAAAACCATGAAAGTTGGGGGTTCTGTCTTTAGAAAAGAAAGGCAAGACCTTTTCCAAGTGGGCATTAGTCTTTATTTTTAACTTCATAGCTCATAAACATTGGTATTAATTAGCATTTTAGATGTTTTAACTGCATCTTGCACTGAATTGTAGTGATTTGAATCTCTGTTTCTACTGGTAGAATCTAGTTCTTCTATAATAAGAAAGTAACTTATGCACTATTTCATTCCCTAGGGTTCAGGATTATGCCTGGAACTCCTCGGAGATCTTTGAACCCTCTCTGAAACTGAATCTGCACATATATTTGAATTCTTCAAGTGTTCATTTTCTGTGGATTAGGAGCTTGGGGTCCATGTGTGAGATGGAATTCCACGTAAGCAGAGTTCCCAGTACAACAGGTTATAATTACAGGCAAGCATAGGTGGGGATATTAAAATGTCTTTTTTTGTTTTGATTTGCTTTTCGGATATCCTACAAGGTAAAGAAATTAGCTGGATTCATGTGGATATTTCTCTCAGTTGCTTTTTAGAGAGTCAGAGAGTTCACATGCCTTTGAAACTCTACATGCAAGAGGACAGCATTCTCTACCACCTTGAGAGAAATACAAGTTTTTCTTTCACTGGTGCTGATGTCCAATCATACACATACTGACTAGAAAGAAACCTAGTCTCCACTGTCTCAATGTTCAGTGACTCCAGAGAAAGATAAACATTTAAAATAACAAGGGGATATGTTTATCTTTGTATAACACCTTGTACCATTGAAGAAATCTCAGCTCTGGCTCTGCTTCTTTTCAGGCATTTCCTCCATTTGTGTTGTTGAGTTTTGGTAAATCTTAGAAAAGTTTTAGTTTTTTTCTGGTTGCCTGATACCAGAGGCTGGGGCAGAGCCTGCCATTCACCATTCATCTCAATCTGGATCCTTATCCCCTCACTTTATCTCTTATTGGTGCTGGGTCACAATGAACTTCAAAGGGGACTTTGGAGAAAAAATAAATACAGTGTGGTGGGAATCATTAGATGCCTTGTCTTATAAGAAGTTCCTCAATTTTTTTCCTAAAAATAAGAGTCTCTGCGAGTTTTTACACAGAATTTGACTTTGAGCCAGAATCTGGCTCAAAGTATCAAAATATTGATAAAAGCATCCTTTTCTGTTATCTCTACAGAAATGAATTTCCCCAAATCAGAAGGAGATTACTCCTTTTAATTTTAAATGATTTATTTGCTCCTCTGTCTTATTTTTAATTCCCTGTGAACATACAGAATGATATTAAAAACAGGGATAATCTTTGTATGCTACGGAACAGTCAATGACTTTTAAGAGACACAGTCCAATTATTCATCTGGGGAAAATATGGAAACATAAGGAGCAATCACATCCTTTTTCTGTTCTGGAGGGTGTGAAATGGAGCATTATCCTGATTATATGTTCTCATGTTGCCAGTTTCATACAAATGCTGTTGGTGTAAAAGTGCAGTGCAGATTTTTTTTTTAATTACATTAGGTATAGTTGCTTTACATAGCTATGTTAGTTTCTGCTATATAGCAAAGTGAACCAGCTGTCTGTACACATGTAAGCCCTCTGTTTTGAATTTCCTTCCTCTGTAGGTCACTACAGAGCACTGAGTAGAGTTCCCTGTGCTATACAGTAAATTGTTGTCGGTGACCTATTTTATACATAGCATCAGTAGTGTATATATGTCAATCCCAATCTTCAAATTCTTCCCACCCCTCTTTCCTCCCTTAGTATCCATATATTTGTTCTCTCTGTCTGTGTCTCTATTTCTGCTTTGCAAATAGGTTCATCTGTACCATTTTTCTAGATTTTTAAAAAATCAAATTAGTTCTTATAGTGCATAACAGATAATCTAGGCCACAAAGAGAATATATTTATTTTTGCCTATATTTGTAATCTACAGATTATCTGAGCTTCTCAGGTGGTAGTTTCGATCCCTGGGTGGGGAAGATCCACTGGAGAAGAGAATGGCAACCCACTCCAGTATTCTTGCCTGGAGAATTCCATGGAGAGAGGAGCCTGGAAGTTTACACCCATCGTGTTGTGATGAGTCGGATACGACTGAACAACTAACACTTTCACTTGATGTATTAATTAAGGCTGTATATTATCCAAAACAATATTGCTACATTCCTATGAGAAAGGAGGTTATACTATCTGGCAATTGATCACATTTACTTTGCAAACTATATCTTGACCTCAGCAGAGCATAGTCTTCTTTCTTGGGTGATACTGGATTTCCAAAAAGCATTTGAATGCACCGCTACAGCATGGGATTAGGTCTGTGAACATAGTTTAGACTTTCTGAGGCACATGCTGGGAAACACAGTTCTTTCTCACCCTCTATGCTTCAGGGATTCCCTGGTGGCTCCGGTGGTAAAGAGTCTGCATGCAATGTTGGAGACCCGGGTTCGATCCTTGGCACAGGAAGATTCCCTGGAGAAAAAAATGGCAACCCACTCCAGTATTCTTGCCTGGAAAATCCTATGGACGGAGGAACCTGGAAGGTTACAGTCCATGGGGTTGCAAAGAGTCAGACACGACTGAACAACTTCACTTTTCCCTGTCATTCTGCACCTCAAAGAAAGATAAGATGCTTCAGTTACCACTTCTATTTACAAAATGGAAGTGAAGAGTTATACATGTGGGAGGTGTGATGAGTGACAGGCCAACCTAACTTGGCAAAAAAGTGCCTGGGAGAACACCATCTGCTCTGTAGGGAAGGATGGTACCAAGTTACTCCTGTCGGAGTCAACTCTTAGTGGGATGGCCTCGACCTGCATGCACGTGATACAGATGTGCTAGCAAAGTCATCCCAAGCCACTTGTGCCTTGTCTCTGCCTCTAGACAAGGTACATCAACTGTAGACAAGAATGTGAGGAAAACGGTGTCTTATTGGAAAACCCTATCTAGAGAAACCCTAAATGTGTGGTAGTGGCAATCTGCCTTCTCATGGTTGAAGATCTCTGTGAAAGAGACATGAGAGATTCTCATCTCCATTTCCCCTGCCCCTTTCTTCATGGTTCTTTTCATTCCCGTTAGCTCCTGGATGACTTGTTCTTTGGCTGAATCAAGCCTTATCATAGGTATTATGACAAACTAGTAACATTTTAAAAGTGGTACATATCTACAACAGAATATTACTCAGTCATAAAAAGGAACAAAATTAGGTCATCTGTAGCGATGTGGATGGACCAGAGTGAAGGAACTCAGAAAGAAAAGAATAAATATTGCATATTAACACATGTATGTGGAATCTAGAAAAATGGTACAGATGAACCTATTAGCAGGGCAGGAGTAGAGATGCAGATGTAGAAAACAGACATGCAGACACAGAGGGGGAAGGGGAGGAAGGGAGGAACTGGGACAGTAGCATTGACATAAACACACTACCATGTGTAAAATAGATAGCTAGTAGGAAGCTGCTGTCGGAGAAGGCAATGGCATCCCACTCCAGTACTTTTGCCTGGAAAATCCCATGGATGGAGGAGCCTGGTAGGCTGCAGTCCATGGAGTCGCTAAGAGTCGGACACGAGTGAATGACTTCACTTTCACTTTCACTTTCACTTTTCACTTTCATGCATTGGAGAAGGAAATGGCAACCCACTGCAGTATTCTTGCCTGGAGAATCCCAGGGATGGGGGAGCCTGGTGGGTTGCCGTCTATGGGGTTGCACAGAGTCAGATATGACTGAAGCGACTTAGCAGCAGCAGCAGCAGGAAGCTGCTGAATAGCACAGGGAGCTCAGCTCAGTGCTCTGTGGTGACCTAGAGAGGTGAGATGGAGGGGTAGGTGGGATGGAGGGGTGGGTGGGAGGGCGGTCAAAGAGAGAGGATACACACACACACACACACACACACACACACACACATACACACACACACACAGAGAGCTGATTCATGGGGTACAACAGAAACTAATACAACGTTGTAAAATAATTATACTCCAATTAAAAAAAAAAAAAGATGGCCAATCTCTAGTATTGGCTGGAATTCAAAATGGCACGACCTTGAGGGTTGGGGGCAATTTGACATTATCAAACTGTGAGGCATGCTTACTTTAGGTATGGATCTAGGGATGCCTTCAAGCAGAGGGTGTTGGAGGTAGGCAGATGTTTCCCAGAGCTGATTGTATACATTTTGACTCATGTCTAGGGTCTAGAAAACTGATCAGCTAGCTACTCTGAGTGTGTAAAGGTACATAGAATGAGAGCTAACATTTATTGAGCATTTTTTGTGTACCAGGTATTGTTTTAAGCATGCATGTTAATTTAATTATTCCTTATGACAATAATAGGTGCTGTTATTATCAACCTTAATTATGATTATGACATTTAGAAGATAAAGAACTTAAAGTTACCCAGAGAGTAGGTAGCACACCAGAATTTGAACTCAAAACACCTCTCCCCCAAGAAATTGCCAAACTTAACCACTTACCTCCTCCTGAACAAGCTGCTTATTTCAGTCAGCACACTTGTAATAGGATGAAAAAAAATGAAACCATCTAAATAGCACCATTTCCAAACTACTACCTGGAATATTAAGCATCCATTAAAATGAACTATATAGAGCTAAATGGGCTCATTGAAGATACCCATTATGTATACTGTTAACTGAAAAAATGCAAGGTTTAAACTATGTATACAATGCTCTCATTTTTCTATAGCATCAAAAACAAACATTAATAACAGGGAACTATATTCTATATCTTGTAATAACCTATAATGGAAAAGAATCTGAAAAAGAATATATATATAATAGTTCAGTAGAGTTCAGTCGCTCAGTTGTGTCTGACTCTGCGATCCCAAGGACTGCAGCAAGGCAGGCCTCCCTGTCTATCACCAACTCCTGAAGTCTACCCAAATTCATGTCCATTGAGTCAGTGATGCCATCCAACCATCTCATCTTCTGTGATAACCTCTCCTCTCGCCTTCAATCTTGCCCAGCATCAGCATCTTTTCCAATGAGTCAGTTCTTCGCATCAGGTGGCCAAAGTATTGGAGTTTCAGCTTCAACATCAGTCCTTCCAATGAATATTCAGGACTGATTTCCTTTAGGATGGACAGTTTGGATCTCCTTGCAGTCCAAGGGACTCTCAAGAGTCTTCTCCAGCACCACAGTTCAAAAGCATCAATCCTTTGGTGCTCAGCTTTCTTTATAGTCCAACTCTCACATCCATACATGACTACTGGAACTCTCTGCTTTTTAATATACTGTCTAGGTTGGTCATAACTTTTCCTCCAAAGAGCAAGCATCTTTTAATTTCATGGCTACAGCCACCATCTGCAGTGATTTTGAAGCCCCCCAAAATAAAGTCTGTCACTGTTTCCACTGTTTCCCTGTCTATTTGCCATGGAATGATGGGATCGGATGCCATGATCTTAGTTTTTGGAATGTTGAGTTTTAAGCCAACTTTTTCACTCTCCTCTTTCACTTTCATCAAGAGGCTCTTTTTTCTTCTTCGCTTTCTGCCATAAGGGTGGTGTCATCTGCATATCTGAGGTTATTGATATTTCTCCCAGCAAATTTGATTCCAGATTGTACTTCATCCAGTCCAGCATTTCTCATGATGTACTCTGCATATAAGTTAAATAAGCAGGGTGAGTTTGTTGTTCCATGTCCAGTTTTAACTGTTGCTTCCTGACCTGCATACAGATTTCTCAAGAAGCAGGTCGGATGGTCTGGTATTATCATCTCTAGAAGAATTTTCCATAGTTTGTTGTGATCCACACAGTCAAAGGCTTTGGCATAGTCAATAAAGCAGAAGTAGATTCTCTTGAAATTTTGATTATCCAGCAGATGTTGGCAATTTGATCTCTGGTTCCTCTGCCTTTTCTAAATGCAGCTTGAACATCTGGAAGTTCACTGTTCACG
This sequence comes from Oryx dammah, assembly GCF_014754425.2. Taxonomy (NCBI): domain Eukaryota; kingdom Metazoa; phylum Chordata; class Mammalia; order Artiodactyla; family Bovidae; genus Oryx; species Oryx dammah. Next base: position 88,427,314 of record NW_024070187.1, on the reverse strand, counting down.
TACTGTTGAAGCCAGACTTGGAGAATTTTGAGGATTACTTTGCTAACGTGTGAGATGAGTGCAATTGTACGGTAGTTTGAGCATTCTTTGGCATGCCTTTCTTTGGGATTGGAATGAAAATTGACCTTTTCTAGTCCTGTGGCCACTGCTGAGTTTTCCAAATTTGCTGGCACATTGAGTGCAGCTCTTTCACAGCATCATCTTTTATGATTTACACCAGAAAAGTCAGCAAATGCTACACAACAAGCCTCCCCCAGGCAATTAAAGATGTCTCTGCACACCACTGCCCCAAAGCCTTTCCAAAGTTTTAACCCAGAAAATTTGAAAGTTGTTCAAAGGCTTCCAAACAACCCCATTAGCCTTGAGAAACTCAAAACACTGACTTCTTCTCTTCTGTTAAGAAAGAACAGTCACACAGGAAGAGATTAATTGCTTAGGTGGAAGAAGACATTGCTTGTCCAAGAAGACATTGGTCATTCCCCAGGAGGCTCAGAAGCAGCACCAGAATTGTTAGCCTAATTTTTACCCTCACTGTGTCCTACAAAGCCTCCATCCCTCAATGAAAGAAGGAAGAGAGATATTTCTCATCATGATCTGGGTGGTGAATGAACTTGGAGGAAAACATACGGCCCAGCAAACTCATGTTTGTGAACCTGAACCCCGTCCCCCTAAAGGTCCACGTCCACCCAGGACAAAGGTCCCACTCAGAATGTTTCCTCCCCCTCTTTTCATTCCTCTTAGGTCAGTAGTCACTATGGTGGCCTACCTGCCCTTTCTAGTGATGAAATCTGCTTATTTTGAGAACTAACCATGTGATGGCAATAGCTATAGAGCTCTGTATTTTTTTTTCCTTGCTGTGAGCATTTAAAAAGAAGTAACCAACTTAAAACTAGCAGTGACAGATGCCTCACAAGCAACCAAACTTCTCCTTCTCACCAAACCTGTCTGGGAGCCCAGCCTAAGGGGGTGCTGGCGTCAACACATCCCTCAACCTGGTACATGGTTCTCACTGCCAACAGCATTCCACCTCTCAGCCCATCAGTCTGAAAATTCAGCATGCCTACTGTAGGTGGCAGGAGACGTCTGTAAGGCCACTCCTTTCGCCCCCCTCTCCCGCCTCCTCCCCCTTCTTCTTTCAACCTGGCTTCCTGTCCTCCCTTGAAATCTTTGATGTTAGTACTTGGATCTGAAGTTCTATGTCTCTATAGGAGGTTTTCTGAGAGACTGTATTCTTGTATTTAAGGGCTTCCCTAGTGGTGCAGAGGTTAAAGCATCTGCCTGAAATGTGAGAGACCTGGGTTCGATCCCTGGATTGGGAAGATCCCCTGGAGAAGGAAATGGCAACCCACCCCAGTATTTTTGCCTGGAGAATCCCATGGATGGAGGAGCTTGGTGGGCTACAGTCCACGGATCACAAAGAGTCGGACACGACTGAGCGACTTCACTTTCACTTTACCCTCAGATCACTGAGGCAAATAAAGCCAGAGTAATAAAGTTTTTGATTAGAAGGAACCTCAAATCATCTTGCCAGCCACCTCATTTTTTATAGCTGAATAAGCTAACATAGGAGTGATAGGTGACTTGCCCAAGATCAGACAGGGAGGTGGCAGAAACATAATCAGAATTCACGTCAAAGCCCATATTCCTGATCTTTAGGCTTTAGTCAATTTAATTCTTTATCGTCCCTCAAAGTCCAACTGAAGAGGCTGCACCTTTCTTTCCTGGGACCCCAAAAGGATATCATTCCTGCCTACTCTGTCTGAACCATTATGCCTGCATGTGTGCTAAATTGCTTCAGTTGTGTCCAACTTTTTGTGACACATGGACCTGGCTCCTCTGTCCATAGGATTCTCTAGGCAAGAATACTGGGATGGGTTTCCATGCCCTCCTCTAGGGGATCTTCCAGACCCAGCGATCGAACCTGTGTTTCTTCTGTCTCCTGCAGGTGGTTTCTTTACTAGCACCACCTGGGAAGCCCCTGAACCATCATAATATTCTGTGTATCCCTGTTATGCTCTGTTTTGAATTAAAATCACCTGTCTTCTTTTTTTCCCCTCCTCCTGGAATATAGATTTCTTGAGCTAAAGCTGGATCTTCCTTGTCTCTGTTGCTGCATTGTACTTGGTAGGTGTTTAATAAAAATGTACTGAGTGGAATTGAATTGACCTGAGATTTGAGTCTTGCTTTTCTGCAGTAGTTATGAATTGCATGTGTGTAAGAAGCAAATCAGGGGAGAAGGCAAATGGCAGCCCACTCCAGTACTCTTGCCTGGCAAACCCCATGGACGGAGGAGCCTGGTAGGCTGCAGTCCATGGGGTCGCTAGGAGTCAGACACGACTGAGTGACTTCACTTTTACTTTCATGCATTGGAGAAGGAAATGGCAACCCACTCCAGTGTTCTTGCCTGGAGAATCCCAGGGATGGGGGAGCCTGGTGGGCCGCCGTCTCTGGGGTCGCACAGAGTTGGACACGACTGAAGCGACTTAGCAGCAGCAGCAGCAGCAAGAAGCAAATCAGGAGTTTATTAAAATGGAAATTTCTGGAATTTTGATTCATGCGCTCTTGAAAAGATTCCAGGGACCTTTATTTTCAACAAGCCAACAAGTGATTCTGAAGCTTAGATCTATCTGTGCTGTCTTTCCAAGTCTCTCTTGTAAGAAATATATTTCTGAGATATTTGGCCAAGATTAGAGGCATCATTGAGTTCCCAGAACATGCCGAAGAGTACAGGTCCACACAGTGTTAGATTTTAGAGAATTAATTTCAGTAACAGAGATGTCTACTGAAGTGTTCTCAAATGGGCTATGGAGTAAGGAATTTCACATTCTGTCAAATGCCAGTCTCACCAAACTCCCCCGCTCCCCAAGCTGAGACAAAGTTCTCTAGCAGTGGAGAAGGAGGGACATATAAAGTCTTTCTGTCCATGAAGTCAGTGTGGAACTCATACCTTCCAAGAGTACGCAGGCATTTTAGAAAGAATAAAGAGCTTAAACAGAGCCTCATTACAACACTGACACTCTGCAACGCGATATGCTCAATTAGTTAATGTTTGTAAAGTGCTTTGATCTCATAAAGCAGTGAGATAATCCCAGCCTTGTTTACTGAGTCTTCCCAAGGGCTCCAAGTGGTTTATCGGCAACAAGCCCAGTGCTTTGCTTGCCAGATTGGAGGGGCTCTTGGAAAAATTGGGGGTGGTTGTCTTGGAACCAAACTGAATGAAGGCACTGTGGGTATAGTGATCGTCCATGTTGGGGAAGATCACAGACCCCTGATAAGTTTCAGGAGGTAAAACAGGTCTTCTGTGCTCACATCACCTGTGCTATCAGAGCATTTATCATGCTGTAGGGTAAAGTCAACATTTGTTTACAAGTCTGCCTTCCCACTAGACTCTGAGTTACTTGAACAGAGAAATTGGGTCTTTCCGTTTTGCATGACCTGGCCACTGTCCAAGTCTCCAAGCTTAACTCACACAGCTTTCCCTCTTGTTAACCATCTCCTCTGGAGGAGATGGCAACCCACTCCAGTATTCTTGCCTGGAAAATTCCATGGACAGAGGAGCTTGGCAGGCTACAATCCATGAGTTTGCAAAGAGTCAGAAATGACTGAACTACTGAGCATGGCCTGGCACCACCTCCCGCCAAACTGGTCTTTCTGTTTCTCAAACATACCAAGCTTCTTTCATCTGTTGGGCCCTTTACACCAAAGCTATTTACCACCATGGCCACCTCTCAACATTCAAATTTCAACTCAACTGTCACCTCCTCAGGTGACTCTGATCATTCTTAGCTAAAGGTGCTACTTCCTAACCACTCTCAATCATATTATTACTCTGTTTTATAACTGATTTTGTTCATAGCATCTATGTTTTCTGGCATCATTTGATTTTTTATTTCATATTGCTTATTTTTTTAACATCTTTCTATCTTAGTTTTTCAACACCTTGGCTCCACTATTAGCTTTTCTTTTACCATCTTTACTTTTCTAATCCAAAACATGATTTGTTTTTTTCATCCAAGAGATTATTATTTCTTGTTACATATTTGATGAGGATGATGTTACTGATGTTGAATTTTCTATTTTTTAGTCTATTTTTTCTGTTCTCTATTTTCTGTTTTTAATTTTTTTTTTTTTTTTTATGGCTGTGCTAGGCCTTTGTTACTGCATGGATTTATCTCTAGTTGTGGCAAGTGGGGGCTACTCTCCAGCTGCAGCGCATGGACTTTTCATTGCAGAGTTTTCTTTCATTGTGGAGCACAGGATCTAGAGCGTGCAGGCTTCAGTAGCTGTGGCACGTGGCCTCAATAGTTTCGGCTCTCAGGCTCTAGAGCACACGCTCAATAGTTGTGGTGCCTGAGCTTAGTTCCTCCATGGCTTTTGGTCTCCCCACAAGACCCAGAATCAATCGAATCTGTGTCTCCTGCATTGACAGGCAGATTCTTTACCACTGAGCCACCAGGAAGTCCCCAACTCTATTTTCTATCCCTCCTCTGAAATTGTGTAGCTGTTTTTACTGCCTTCTTAGCATACTAACTTGTGAAACTTGTCCCATCACTGTGTTACCTGAACTCTTGTTTTGGTTTCTTTAATTGTAACTAGACTGCTGATTCATGGAGACCTTTGAATCCCAAGGAACTCATCACAAAGTATAACATCCTTTTGTTCTTGTGTAATTCTTTGTATTAGCCAACTGCTCACACTGAACATATTGACATGGACCAAAAATGAAAGATAGGGCCGGCCATAGTTCTTTGTCTCAGTCCTTCCTGACTCAACTGTACACTGAAAGTAGAGTGTTGACAGAATGTGGGCATAACAAGGAGTGAAATAAACACAGTTGAGTTAGTTTGGCCTGGTGTTTCTCCTATTCTGGAAACAAAGAACTGCATACGTGTGTATAGAAAAAGTGTACAATTTCAGTGATTCAGCAAATAATGAAGTACAACTATATTTGATTTTAAAAATTAGCATTGCACAATAGAAGCCTGAATGGTAAAATCCAAGCTAGTAATATATAATTTTAAATTTTGTTTTACTTAGACACTTAAAAACACCATGATAGGTCAAAAGAAAGATTGCAGAAGTAATGAAAAGCTTTGTATCTCAGTTCCTTTAATGGTACTATTTTCTTGCTCTTTGAAAAAGGAGTGTCTCATTTTCATGTGGCACTGGGCTCCACAAATTATGTAGCTGGTGAATATTGATGTCCATGAAGTTTCATTTGGAGCTTGAGAATATTCAGATTACATATGCATTTTATACTGTTTCTTATGATGTCAACTTACATGACTATACAAAATTCTAGGGTAAAGCCTTAAAATATATTTATATGCTGCATGTTCCTGGTTCCAGCAGAAAGGGGATTTGAAATATAGTTCTTGTTTACTTCTGTTTTGTTTAGAAAAAAGAAAGTGATCTTAATTATTGTTTTGTTTTCTCTTTTCTGCTGTTCTGTTTATGTTCGAAATATTATCACATGGGTCCCTACCTTATTACAGTAAGCCTATCACCACTGTACCAACAAAGCTCATCAAGCCAGGACTATATGTGCCCCTCAGAGTAAATGATAACTGAACCACAGCAAATCCTGCTAGAGTTGAACGGTTCTTAGCCCAGAATGACCTTCACTGCACAAACATATGTAAATATACCCAAATATATAAATTCAAGCTTCCAGGGCTTCTGACCTGCTTTTTTCCCCTCTTTGACATCCTCTTTTTGTAGCTATTTGTAGGTGGAATATCTCTTATCTACTAATGCCGGGACCTGCTTCTTGTGCCCATCCCAGGAGCCCAGCCCCTTTGATGACTTGTGGTCTATGACTTCAAGACTGTGAACCTGGTGCACTCTTCCAAAACCACACCTTCCCCTGGCAAGACCAAGGACTCAGAGCCATGAGCAAAACTCGAGTTGAGGCGGGTTACATGAGGGCACGTTGCCCTGTTTTAACAACCTGTCAACAACTCAAGTAGAATTGCAGAACATTTTAGCTGGCAAGGTGAAGAGATCAACCTAAGCTGGCAAGTTGCCTAGATTGAAAGGAGTCTTAATTACATATATAAAGGTATAAAGATCATAGGACTTTTTCTCTGTCTCTGCATCAACCACCTCCCAGTTTTACCAATGCATTTCCTGTAGTTCATCAATTCCCGTATAACTGTTCTAAATAAGGGTTGAAAAGGTACCAGTTGGCTGAGGTATGAATACCAGGTTCCGGTTGGAGTACAGCTAAAGAAAGGAAATTTGGTTCCTTTCATGATTCACTGCCTGATAGTGTGGGAATACTCCATTCATTGGAACTGGTAAGTACTCACAAAGACAACACTTCCTGGAGAGGGACAAGGCTGCTTGACTGTACCTAGAACCAGATCTCATATTAAAATGGGATCTTAGAAAATTCTGGATTTTTTATTAAAATTGCAATCCTGATGTGACACCTTGAAGGGTTGTTGACTAGACAGTCTGAAGCTAATTTCTCACATTGATCCAGCATTACTGTCCAGCCCACACCTGTCTTGAAAAACCATCATCTAAAGGAAGAATGATCCAGGCATGATTAAGCATTGTTTTGATTCCAGAAGCCAGATTATCCTGACCACATTAAAGTAGCTAAGGATGGGGATGTTGGCCTCAACTGAAAAACTTACTATCATCCTTGCTGGGTAGAAGTTGCCGTGCTGTATAGTGGCAACAGTGGTGGACAGCATCTATAGGAAAATAAGAGAGTAAGTCCCAGAAATAATACTGGAGGACACTCTCAGGGTTATATCTTTTCCATTTAAGGTTTTCAGGCAGATAATGACTATGAAGGAATAGGTAGTCATTTAAGAAATAATAGAGAATAGTGGCATTGGATATTTAAACAGGGCAATTATATGAGCAGTGATTTGCTCCAGTCATACTAACCAAGCAGTTCTATGATAGATTAATTGGGGAGAGGGATAATAAATGATTGAGATGCAGGAAATTTGTTGGAAGACTTTGTGACTATTTTAAGCAAGAGAAGATTAGTGTTACACAAAAGAAGTTGGGCTGAAAAATACAGAAAGGACGTAGAAAGTTTTATTGGATAAATGAAGGGAAAAAGTGAAAGCAATGACTGATTTTATTTTCTTGGGCCCAAAATCACTGTGGACGGTGAAATTAAAAGACACTTGCTCCTTGGAAGGAAAGCGATAAAAAACCTATACAGTGTATTAAAAAGCAGAGAGTCAGTTTGCCAACAAAGTTCATATAGTCAAAGCTATGGTTTTTCCAGTAGCCATGTATGGATGTGAGAGTTGACCATAAAGAAGGTGGAATACCAAAGAATTGATGCTTTCGAATTGTGGTGCTGGAGAAGACTCTTGAGAGTCCTTTGGTCTCCAAGGAGATTAAACCAGTCAATTCTAAAGGAAATCAGTCCTTAATATTCATTGGAAAGATTGATGCTGAAGTTAAAGCTCCAATACTTTGGCCACCTGATGCCAAGAGCTGACTCATTGAAAAAGACCCTGAGGCTGGGAAAGATTGAAAGCAGGAAAAGAGGCTGACAGAGGATGAGATGGTTAAATAGCATCACTGACTCAATGGACATGAATTTGAACAAATTCTGGGATTGTGGAGGACAGAGGAGCCTGGAGTGCTACAGTCCCTGGGGTTGCAAAGAGTCACACACAACTGAACAACAACAGAAAAAAGGAGAAAACAGAGGGAAGTAAGTGGTGGACAGAAATAAGGAAAACAGCAGTCTTAGGAATAAAGGTGACTGGTTCTCTGTGGGAAATATTGGTTGAGATGCCATCCCAGCATCCTAGCATCAAAGTATAAGGAGGATTTGTCACAAAAAAGAATTAGAGTGATGAGGTGACCCTTCTTTCCCCCCCACTCAGAGAAGACAGCAGTGAGAGTCTGGGGTAAGCTGGGTGACTTGGAGGGATAGAGCCAATTCTGAAGAAAAAGAGAGATTCCAGTGAAGAAGCTCAAGTATTTTCAGAGATGGTCTATATTCTGAAAAAAATAAAAATAAATAGACCCAAATCTAGAGTTGGGGGAATACATTCCCCAGGAAAATATTAAACCAAAGCCAAAAAAATGAAGAGAACCAGTAGATTTATGGAGCTGGATGCAGAAACTTCTGGCTTCCTTTCAAAGTGAGACTGTGGGGCACTGAGGTTGTGTATCTGGAAGAGAAGGCAGATTGCTCAGAAGCTTCCTGAAGATTGACCGAGGGTGAGCGGGGTGCTGCCCAGTGCTGGCCTCCTCCCAGTTTTGTTCTAGATGTGAACTTAGCCCCACTCACAAAAAGAGAGCTTGTTTCTAGTCTCTGAAAACAGGGGATAGTCTGTTTCTCGTCTTTCCTTAAGCTTGAGGACCAGCTCAGTCCTCTCTTGCCCATTGATCAGGGAGCAGCCTTTCTCTCTAGCCATGTTATCATGTGGCTTGTCTGCTGAACATGTATTTCACCCTGTGTCTGCTTCCCTGACTCTATGGGAAGTGTGGTCTGGCCAGGACCTGAATCTCTGTTTCTCTTATAATCACCTCAAACCAATACCTCCTTGGGTAATTGGTCAAAATCTCATCTAATGCTGAAAATAAGAAAAATTCCAAATTTTCTCAACCCTCCTCATCTTCTAATAGAGCCGCAGACAGGGATTTTGACACCAGACCTGAAGGTAGATGGCAAGCTTCTCCCAGAGCCTGTCCAGCCCCTTTAGGACAACTTAGTTTCAGCGGATTCCCTTTACCCTGTCTTATCCCCTTTACCCTGTCTGATTCCCAGCTTGCCTCAGTCAGCATGACTCTGTTCATCCAGCAGATCAATGAGCAGAACAACTTGGTCCATGGAAAAAAGCTATGTATCTGTGGCTCAGAGAGGAAGTAGCCTCAGCTTTGTAAGTGATCTAGGGACCCTGAGAGTGCTCAAGCCAAGTCTAGTCAGTAGCGTTCACTCAGAAGAAAAGGGCTTCAACATAATGGTGATGGGGGCAATGGTGGAGGGGGTATATGCTAGAAGGAGAGTCGGAAGCAGTGCCTGGGAAAGACTTTAATTCTTTTCATTCCTTAGACTAATTGTGTAACATGACATTATGTAGTATGTGACTGGTCCATTATGTAGTATGGACTCCATGTATCGGGAGTCCAGCAATGTTGGTGATTTGCACAGTGATATAACTTAGGGCAGGCATAGGGTAAGCAAGAGCAGTGCCTCTTAAACACAATGTGAGCACCACTTCCCTGGAGATCTTGTTAGAATGCAAATTTTTATTCATTATGTCTGGAGTGGGCCCTGACATTCTGTGTGCCTAAGCTCTCAGGTGCCAAGGTCAAACACCGATCAATGAGCATTAGAATTATAGTTAGTTGTGTGCCAGCCTTTCTCTCCTGCTAAATAAAATGTCTGGCCCATAATGGAGAACAGTGACTGTTTATTATTGTCATTGTTAAGCTGAGCTTTTGAGCCTTCATTTTATTATTTATAGCTAGTCATTTAATTTAATTTAAAAGTAATTAGCTTACTATTTTTAAATGATATTCTTATAGAAAAGTGCATACAACCAGTTAAAATCTTGTTTATACTTAGCCATTATCTTTCTAAGGTTTAAAATAATTTTATTCATTATACATTATTATTTTTTTAAAATGCTGAAAGGGCAGTGGGGAAGTTTCTGGAGAGAATCTTATTTGTATCTACCTCTGTAATACCTACCATAACATTCAGGGCTTGGAAGCTCTCTGTTAAAAGCCTAAGCACTTCTGCCTGATTCCTAGTTTCTTCTGTATCTGTCTGGATTCGTTTTATAAAAAGATACTCACCACCCTACCCATCCCCCAAATATACAACATAGGCTTCCATTCTTAATCAGTAATGATTTAAGTACAGAAAATTTCTCTTTAATAAATATTTGGAATTATTATCATTTAAAATCAGAAAACAGTTCAACTTTGCAAATATTGCAGCCATTGTCTTTTAGTTTCCATATTTCAAGAAATCTTGCTCTTTTTACAATTACTAAAATGCTTTATAAAGATGTTACCCTGTAATTTATGTTTGAGTTTTAAATAAATTAAGGATTTGGGAACAGTTGAAATTTGAACCATTTTTGTTGTTGTTGTTCAGTCACTAAGTCATGTCCAACTCTTCGCAACACCATGGACTGCAGCCCATCAGACTCCTCTGTCCTCCACAATCTCCTGGAATTTGCTCAAATTCACATCCACTGAGTCGGTGATGCCATCTAACTGTCTCATCCTCTGCAGCTCCCTTCTCCTTTTGGCTTCAATCTTTCCCAGCATCAGGGGCTTTTTCAATGATTTGGCTCTTTGCATCAGGTGGCCAAAGTATTGGAGCTTCAGCATCAGTACTTTCAATAAATATTCAGGACTGATTTCCTTTAGGATTAACTGGTTTGATCTCCTTGTGGTCCAAGGGACTCTCAAGCGTCTTCTCCAGCACTACAGTTTGGAAGCATCAGTTCTTTGGTGCTCAGTCTTCTTTAAGGTCCAACTCCCACATCCATACATGACTAGTGGAAACACCATAGCTTTGTGAGCAAACTAATGTCTCTCTCTCTCTCTCTGTTTTAAAATAGGCTGCTTGGTTCATCATATCTTTCCTTCTAAAGAGCAACTGTCTTAATTTCATGGCTGCAGTCACCATCTGCAGTGATTTTGGAGCCCAAGAAAATAAAATCCATCATTGCTTCCACTTTTCTCCTTTATATTTGCCATAAAGTGATGGGATCAGATGCCATGATCTTACTTTTTTTTTAATCTTGATACCAATACAGTATGATTTCATATGTGTCCATTCTTACCTTCAATTTGGGCTACCTCAAGGTGGCAAGTATCATGAAACGTGGAGGCTTTCTCATCTTCTCTCCTCTGGCCATTATTTCCATTTGTGTGGTTTGATGACATATTGTGATGTAACATGCTACTTAGTCAATCCTATTTATTATATTATTCAAAGGATAAGAATTGAGTCTTTAATAAGAATACTGCATCAGCAGTCATTTCTGCAGAAAAGGAATAATAAGAGCTAACATTTGCTAAAGTCTTATCATGTGCCAGGTCCAGGGAAACATATTTAAATATTTTATAAATTTTTCTTAAGTTTTTCTTCCCAGTTAATCTCACAATAACCTCATGAAGTGGGTACTTGACCATTTTATAACTTTCCCATTTTCTAGCTGGGAATAAAGTGTTGTATCTTATCCATGATCATATAGCTAGTAATTATAATTCAAACCTGTTCAGCCAGACCATGGCTTAGGGGTTCAGTGAGTTCACTACTACTTATTGAGTATCCATTGTATGCATGGAGTTTAATCACAGCCATCTTGGGTGGTAGCCATCATTTCCTTTGTTTTCAAAGGGAAGTTACTGGACTAATGTAGGTCACTTAGCTGGAAAGGGGTCAAATTTGATATGATATTTTAGATCTGAGAAAAAGAACTATTATTTGTTGTAACTTCTTGGTAGAAATCATCCCTTTAAAAACCCAGTCTATACTCTCCCGTTGTTATCCCAAGGAAAACAGTGAGAAAAAAGAAGACTAGAAAGTCAATGAACCTACACAAATCATTGGAACTGAAGTGGTTTCTTTGGACAAGTTTGGTTTAAGTTGGTCAGATCTTTCTTTAAACCCAACCCTCCTTCTTAGTTGATCTCTTTCTTCTCACTTCTTCCTTTCCCACCCCCCACCTCCTTCCTCTCTCTACAACCCCTTCTATCTTCATGGCTGTTGCTGATGGTTCCATAATTTTGGTCAAATCTTCTTGTCTCTGTCCCATTTTTGTTGTTGTTGTGTTGTTACCTCCTCAGGCCTTGAAACCATTGATACAGGAGTTGTCAGAGGACTTGGGTGTGCCCCAGTGCCACTGGCAATCTCTGCTTTTAAATAGGAAGCTTTCCACTCAGGGACTTCAGTTCTACCCTGAAGAGCTTTTGTTGTGTTTGGAAAGGTAATCTAACTAATCAGCTGGGCCCTCCCAGAACAAGTTTAAACAGCACCTTTCCCTGAAATGTCTGCTAGATCTCTAGACTTTTTCCTCTCACCTGTCTCCTACAGCTTTTCTTCCCAGTAGAGGTGTGTTGATTACCGCTGAGTTTCTCAAAATGATCACAATTGGGTGAACCCTGAGAAAAAGTTCTCTTGGGACAGCATTTCTTAGAAAAAGTGATTTATTTCTTTCTAACCAAGAAGAAGACAAACTTTCAATAAAGATAGTTTTAATTCATTTTTTAAATTTCCTAGCATAAGTATTCTCTACTTTTTCTTTAAAGGAAATATATAAGTTTGAAGGAGCCAAAATTTAAAAAGGACTTAAAATCTGTATGGAAGGGTTTTGTTCCCAGAAAATGAAAATACATCTCAAAATTCATAATTATGCCTCTACTTTCAAAAATTTTGATGACATTTATTAATTTCATTCTTTTTCTTCTCAAATGAAGACAATATACCTGATTCTGTCCAGGGTTAAAAATTTGTCACTTGGTAGTCTAAAATTTGCATATCTTTGACTTAGTTATATTAAGTTATTGGCACTTTGATCTTTTTATATGCCATTTAACATGTGAGTTACTGATAAAAATGCAAAATATTAGTAATTTTAATTTTTTTAAAGTTGCAGAAAAGTGAAAGTGAAAGTTGCTAAGTCATGTTCAACTCTTTGTGACTCCATGGAATTCTCCAGGACAGAATACTGAACTAGGTAGCCTTTCCCTTCTCCAGGGGATCTTCCCAACCCAGGATCAAACCCAGGTCTCCCACATTGTAGGCAGATTCTTTACCAAATGAGCTATCAGGAAAGCCCCCAGTTGCAGAAGGCTATATTCAAATGAGGACCTCTTGAGAAAGCCATTCAATACAGAAATGGAAGCAGAGATTCCTGATCAAAATGGAAGCTGAGGTTATAGAGCCTTATGGAATTCCCCTCAGAAGATGATTCTGAGGCACATCCTACTTTTGTGTTCAAATACCACTACAATAAAATGTTTAAATGATGGTACAAAAAAAAGTTGCCATACTAACAGGGACAAATAAACTCCAAAGTGAATTCTTGGTTGACAGGAAGTCTGCCATGCTGTGACTTGAAATGTGCATAAATTAATGCATAAATGTTCAAATAAGATTTATTAAAATCTATGTAAGTTTAATATATGTAAATGTATAATGCATGAAACTAGAAGTTGAAAATTAAATGCATACAAGTTTATGTGTGTGAGTGCTCACTCAGTCATGTCCAACTCTTTATGACCCCATGGACTGTACCCCGCCAGCCTCCTCTGTCCATGGAATTTCCCAAGCAAGAATACTGGAGTGCATTGCCATTTCCTTCTCCAGGAGATCTTCCTAAACCAGGGTTCAAAGCTGCATCTCCTGTGTCTCCTGCATTGGCCAGCAGATTGTTTACCACTAGAGGCATCATGGAAGCTTAGGACTGCCTTAATAAAATGGAAAATTAAGCTCCTTATTGCTTTTGTACAATTTTACTATCTATCAGGGCATCTGGCATATAGTAGATAATCAGTATATGTTTCTTAAAATGAGTTGAATAAAATGTACTTTTATGCATTTTTATAGGACTGCTAGGTAATTTATTCTTTGCATATTGTATTAATGGAACGTGGGATGTACTTATTGTCATTTTATTTGAAGTGAAACTAGAAAACAAACAAATGGAGGCTAATGCCTCCAGTCTTTGGTAGTTTATACGATGAATGACCACATCTGTGACATTTTGCATTATGCTTCAACCTGTAGTCCCACTATGCTTCAACAGAAGCCTTGAAGGTTGAAATAACAGCAAAAAGAAAAAACAGAGCATGGTGTTTCATGGTTTGGTAGAAATGAATATTATTTAAAGCGCAGTCTTCTAATTAGCTTTGAGTGGGGTCAGATTAATCTTTGAGGTATGTAAGTTAAACTCTTTGAAAGAAAATACCATCAAGAATAAGAGTTTGAGGGAGCCACATTGTGTATTGAAATGATCTGATGACCATGGCAACACATGCCTGACCACGTGTAGTTATGCCTTACTCTTCAGGCACCTGATAGTCTAGAAAAATGCTAAAATTTTGTCAAGGTATCATCCATTCAAATGGACTGTTAACTATGACAAGGTAGCTAAAGGATTCATTTTAGTTTAAGATAAAAGTTAATGCTTGACTAAAAGAAAAAGTCTATATATAAATAATAGACAGAAATTAAGAGAACACACTTGGTCTTTTATTCATTGGAGTGTGAGCAAAATAATGGTGCTCTGAATGTCCAGAAGATTTCCACTGGGTATTGGACATTTTAATATCATGTTATTGAGTGTCTGGATTTTGTTGCTTTCCTTTATTTTTTTTTTTTTTTGGTACAGAGGTACATTTTTCATACCTGACTAAGTCATGTCCAACTCTTTGTGACCCCAGGAGCTGCAGCATTCCAGTCTTCCCTGTCCTTCACTATCTCCGGGCATTTGCTCAAACTCATGTCCATTCAGTCAGTGATGCCATCCAACCATCTTATCCTCTGTTGCCCCCTTCTCCTCCTGCCCTCAATCTTTCCCAGCATCAGGGTCTTTTCCCATGAGTCAGCTCTTTACATTAGGTGGCCAAAGTATTAAGAGATACATTAGTTCGGATCAATCTGATGCATTTTTAACTTGTTCTTCAGCTTTATTTGAGTTTTGTAGAGTGACTTCTAGTTTAGTAATGATATGACTCTACAAAGACTCTATTGAATGTCTCATGTATTCAGTGAGGTCTTGCCACAATAAATGGTATAACATTGAACATCTTGTAATCCTGCTAGAGCCCTGGGAATTTTCCACTCACACATATCCAGTAGTTGTTCTTTGCATAGCATTGTGGAATTTTGCTCTAACTATGCAGAGCTTAATATTTAATCAAAAGTTTGAGACCTCTGTGAAGATTTCTATACCTCTTTCTCTGCATATGTTTTATCTCTATGCTATTCTGTCCCATAAGTTTCAGCTGTCTCAGTTCAGTTCAGTTCAGTCACTCAGTCGTGTCCGACTCTTTGCGACCCCATGAATCGCAGCACACCAGGCCTCCCTGTTCATCACCATCTCCTGGAGTTCACTCAGACTCACGTCCATCGAGTCCGAGATGCCATCCAGCCATCTCATCCTCGGTCATCTCCTTCTCTCCTGCCCCCAATCCCTCCCAGCATCAGAGTCTTTTCCAATGAGTCAACTCTTCGCAAAGTACTGGAGCTTCAGCTTTTGCATCATTCCTTCCAAAGAAATCCCAGGGTTGATCTCCTTCAGAATGGACTGGTTGGATCTCCTTGAAGTCCAAGGGACTCCCAAGAGTCTTCTCCAACACCACAGTTCAAAAGCATCAATTCTTCGACGCTCAGCCTTCTTCACAATCCTACTCTCACATCCATACATGACCGCAGGAAAAACCATAGCCTTGAATAGACGGACATTAGTCGGCAGAGTAATGTCTCTGCTTTTGAATATGCTATCTAGGTTGGTCATAACTTTCCTTCCAAGGAGTAAGCGTCTTTTAATTTCATGGCTGCAGTCACCATCTGCAGTGATTTTGGAGCCCCCCCAAATAAAGTCTGACACTGTTTCTACTGTTTCCCCATCTATTTCCCATGAAGTGATGGGACCAGATGCCATGATCTTCGTTTTCTGAATGTTGAGCTTTAAGCCAACTTTTTCACTCTCCTCTTTCACTTTCATCAAGAGGCTCTTTTTTATTCTTCACTTTCTGCCATAAGGGTGGTGTCATCTGCATATCTGAGGTTATTGATATTTCTCCTGGCAATCTTGATTCTAGCTTGTGCTTCTTCCAGTCCAGCATTTCTCATGATGTACTCTGCATATAAGTTAAATAAGCAGGGTGACAATATACAGCCAGGACGTACTCCTTTTCCTATTTGGAACCAGTCTGTTGTTCCATGTCCAGTTCTAACTGTTTCTTCCTGACCTGCATACGGGTTTCTCAAGAGGCAGGTCAGGTGGTCTGGTATTCCCATCTCTTTCAGAATTTTCCACAGTTTATTGTGATCCACAGAGTCAAAGGCTTTGGCATAGTCAATAAAGCAGAAATAGATATTTTTCTGGAACTCTCTTGCTTTTTCCATGATCCAGCGGATGTTGGCAATCTGATCTCTGGTTCCTCTGCCTTTTCTAAAACCAGCTTGAACATCAGGGAGTCCACGGTTCATGTATTGCTGAAGGCTGGCTTGGAGAATTTTGAAGCATTACTTTACTAGCATGTGAGATGAGTGCAATTGTGCGGTAGTTTGAGCATTCTTTGGCATTGCCTTTCTTTGGGATTGGAATGAAAACTGACCTTTTCCAGTCCTGTGGCCACTGCTGAGTTTTCCAATTTTGTTGGCATATTGAGTGTAGCACTTTCACAGCATCATCTTTCAGGATTTGAAACAGCTCAACTGGAATTCCATCACCTCCACTAGCTTTGTTCGTAGTGGTGCTTTCTAAGGCCCACTTGACTTCACATTCCAAGATGTCTGGTTCTAGATTAGTGATCACATCATCATGATTATCTGGGTCATGAAGATCTTTTTTGTACAGCTCTTCCGTGTATTCTTGCCACCTCTTCTTAATATCTTCTGCTTCTGTTAGGTCCAGACCACTTCTGTCCTTTATCGAGCCCGTCTTTGCATGAAATGTTCCCTTGGTATCTCTAATTTTCTTGAAGAGATCTCTAGTCTTTCCCATTCTGTTGTTTTCCTCTATTTCTTTGCCTTGATCACTGAAGAAGGCTTTCTTATCTCTTCTTGCTATTCTTTGAAACTCTGCATTCAGATGCTTATATCTTTCCTTTTCTCCTTTGCTTTTCACCTCTCTTCTTTTCACAGCTATTTGTAAGGCCTCTCCAGAGAGCCATTTTGCTTTTTTGCATTTCTTTTCCATGGGGATGGTCTTGATCCCTGTCTCCTGTACAATGTCATGAACCTCATTCCATAGTTCATCAGGCACTCTATCAGATCTAGGCCCTTAAATCTATTTCTCACTTCCACTGTATAATCATAAGGGATTTGACTTAGGTCATACCTGAATGGTCTAGCGGTTTTCCCTACTTTCTTCAATTTGAGTCTGAATTTGGTAATGAGTTCATGATCTGAGCCACAGTCAGCTACTGGTCTTGTTTTTGTTGACTGTATAGAGCTTCTCCATCTTTGGCTGCAAAGAATATAATCAAACTGATTTCGTTGTTGACCATCGGATGATGTCCATGTGTAGAGTCTTTTCTTGTGTTGTTGGAAGAGGGTGTTTTCTATGACCAGTGCATTTTCTTGGCAAAACTCTATTAGTCTTTGCCCTGCTTCATTCCGCATTCCAAGGCCAAATTTGCCTGTTACTCCAGGTGTTTCTTGACTTCCTACTTTTGCATTCCAGTCCCCTAGAATGAAAAGGACATCTTTTTTGGGTGTTAGTTCTAAAAGGTCTTAGGTCTTCATAAAACCATTCAACTTCAGTTTCTTCAGCGTTACTGGTTGGGGCATAGACTTGGATTAGTGATATTGAATGGTTTGCCTTGGAGACGAACAGAGATCATTCTGTCGTTTTTCAGATTGCATCCAAGTATTGCATTTCGGACTCTTTTGTTGACCATGATGGCTACTCCATTTCTTCTGAGGGATTCCTGCCCGTAGTAGTAGATATAATGGTCATCTGAGTTAAATTCACCCATTACAGTCCATTTTAGTTTGCTGATTCCTAGAATGTCAACGTTCACCCTCGCCATCTCTTGTTTGACCACTTCCAATTTGCCTCAGCTGTCTCAGACACCCTGTACTCAAATCTATGTTTTCTTAACTTGGTGAGACCTCCGTGCTCTGCTTAGGTTTCCTCTCCCCGTGCTGGGACACGACACTCAGGTAGAAATTCAGGCTAGTAGGAAAGCCTTCCTCATTTGCTCTCCTTTTCTCAAGGATCAAAATTCTGTATTGTCTATTGTCCATAATTTGAAAAGTATTGTTTTTTATTTTTTAGTTGTTAACAGCACAAGTTTAGCCCTAGTTATGAAATCATGTCTTAAAATTAAATTCTTCCTATAATTCAGGAACAAATAGATAATTTTGTCATGGGAAGTTCTGCCATTCCAAAATGAAAAACTTCTCATATCCAAGTCATAATGTTTTACATTTATTTTTCCTTGATCCTATTGCTTATGGAGAACTTTTCTATAAAATCTAATAGTCACCTAGTCTTATGAATTAGAATTTATAAACCCTGAGAGATTCTGTTAGTTGTGAAAATTTGTGTTGTGTTTAATTACAATCTATTTTATTGGCTTCCACTTTTCAATGTTTCTGTACACACACACACACACACACACATATGTATATATTTTTACAACAATGATAAAAATGACAACGTATTTCCCAGCTTTAATGCCCGCTTTATTCATCAGATTTTCTTTTTGTTTGGATTGCTTCCAAGAATGTAATCCACACAAAACTATGAATATTTGCCATCCCTGAGGATTTTCACAGGAATGTGATACCGTCTGTAAGGATTAATTTCAGTGGAAAGTTTGAGTATTAATGGGCTGAGAATAGAGCTTCCCAGTGGGCCAACTTGGGCTTTAATAGTTAAGTTCTGATGTATTCCCAAGGGAAAAAAAATAATTTTCAATGTGCTTGAGCTGCTGTTATGATTTCATCCTTTTCTTATGATAGCATAGCCCTATAATCCCTTATCAGAAACATTTGAAGCCAATGTGCTATGAAATTTAGAATTTTTCTGGTTTGAGGAATGTAATACTTTATATATCCCATATATTTTATAATATCTCCATCTGTGAATGGGCAACGTGGAAATCATACTCCTTGAAATTTTTGCAATGAAATGAGTAAATATTTTCACTAACTGGAATAAACAAATAAAAACTACCAAAAAAGTTATTATTGGAGATTTTTAGACTTAGCAGTTTCAGAAAAGGAATTAAGGGTAAGTATCTAAGGTCCCTAAACTTCGCTCAGAAGGTCCCTAAGAAGACTCTAGGAACAAAATACGTTCAGATATTGATACAATTGTAATATGCTCATCTACATTGGTTATCTTTCCTGGTGATTGAGATAGTAAAAAACCTGCCTACAATATGGGTGACCCAGGTTCAGTCCTTGGGTAGGAAAGATCCTCTAGAGAAGGGAATGGCAACCCATTCCAGTATTCTTGCCTGGAGAATCCTGTGGACAGAGAAGCCTGGCAGTGTATAGTCCATGGGATTGCAAAGAGCTGGACACGACTGAGCGACTAACATGCATATACATTACTCATTAGATTAAAATGCATGTCAGAGAAGGTATCATTTATATTTTTGTTGGAAACAACAGATAAACTTTCATAGGAAATTTTTCTGCTTAATTTATGAGTTTAAGTACTTTTCTAGTGAAATTAATGGACAATATTGAAAGAAATATAAAGGAGAAGTAATCCATTAGCTGGAGAAGGAAATGGCAGCCCACTCCAGTGTTCTTGCCTGGAGAATCCCAGGGATGGCAGAGCCTGGTGGGCTGCCATCTATGGGGTCGCACAGAGGTGGACACGACTGAAGCGACTTAGCAGCAGCAGCAGCAATCTATTAGCACTGGTAATCATACTATTCAGGGTTTTACAACATCTAATATTTTTATAATATCACTGTCTGAAAAGTATTTACAGATATTATCTGACTCTTCTCAGAATCCTCTGGGGCTTATAGGATGGGTACTATTATCAATTTGCACGTAAGAAAACTGAGGCTTAAAAAAGCCACCTGCCTTGTCAAAGACCATTTAGGCCTCACAGCTGGGCAAACTGAGTGCTCACTTCACTGTATTTCTCTGTCAGTCCAACTGCAGCAAAACTTTATTGTAACATGTTTCTCATTGTAAAGAAGTCATTTGTTTTCTCTACATGGGTTAAGAAGCCCTCATTTATTTATTTATTCATATATTAAAAGTAAAGTGTAAAGACTTCCCTGGTGATCCAGTGGTTAAGACTCCATGCTTCCACTGCAAGGGGCATGGGTTCAATCCCTGGTCTGGGAACTAAGATCCCACATGCTGCATGGTTCAGCCAAAAAATAATTAAAGTGTATTGAGTATTTACCATGAGTTCTAGGCATAGCACCAGCTCCACAGAATTCTAACTTACTTAGCTGTGGGAATTGCCTTTTGGAAAGAAATGAGAACTTGATCAACTAACTGGGAAGGCCAAAATAAAACCAAATTCCTAAAATTTGTATAAGCCTCCTTTGTGAATAATAAACTAGACTTGTGCCCAAGGAACCATTTCAATACTAGTAGAGAGGTCCCAGACAGCACTTCTAAGGGCCTGTTCTCAGATGAGGCCAAGGTTATGTGTTGACATACCTGTCTGAGGTCCTATAGCTCATGACAGGGCAGTCTCTTTACCAGACCAATGGCCTCTAACTCAGAGTTCTGTGCTCCTTCCAGCATTCCTTTCAGCTAAGTTCAGACTATTTTTAAAGTAGAGTTATCTTCTCTCAGTGGAGGGGCATGAACCTTTGTAAATGAGGGGGAAATTCCATGCAGAAGAGAGGCGGATGAAGTCACACAGCAGATCCAGACCTGACAATGGACTCAAGCTCCCTAAAGCCCCTTCTCACCACACTGACCCCCTCCGTGAGCACAGGTGCCGCTATACCTGTAGGGCTCGGCACACTCAGCAGCTCGGTCTCTGGGAAGTCCTCTGAAGACCTGAGTGACAGATCAGCTGATTGGGATTGAATTAGGTAGTATTTCATTTCCCTTGCCCACAATTTGTCTCTAATCAAATCCTGCCCCAGTTCAGATTGTCTCTTTACTTTTTTTAAAATTAATTTATTTTGTATTGAAGGATAATTGTTTTACAGAATTTTGCTGTTTTCTATCAAACCTCAACATGAATCAGCCATGGGTATACATATATCCCCTCCCTTTTGAACCTCTCTCCCATCTCTTGCCCCATCCCACCCCCTCTAGGTTGATACAGAGCCCCTGTTTGAGTTTTCTAAGCCGTACAACAAATTCCCATTGGCTATCTATTTTACGTATGGTAATGTAAGTTTCCATGTTACTCTTTCCATACTCTTTCCCTCTCCTCCCCTCTCCCCATGTCCAGAAGCCTATTCTCTCTGTCTGTTTCTCATTGAAGGCTACTGAATGAGCCCCGGCTCTGGTCCTTGTCTCCTGCACTGAGGCTATTAGCTCTAAAAGCCTCCATGGAATGAGTGATGTGCTAGGGAATCCAACAGGCAGGCTGCCAAGTCATTTGCAGTAACTCTGACTAAGAGAAATACCTGAGAATTAGTGCCTCACCAATATCAGGCCATTCTTGGAACCCCAGAATATTTTAATTAATTACTTGTTTTAATTACTGTTTACGTGGATCGTAGGTAGAGCCCATAGGAGCCAATGTTCTGAAATAAGGCCTTTGTTGATGTGTCCTACCCCTTCATGGGTAAAGATCACATAGCTATACAGTGCCTTATCCTATAGCACATATTAATATTTCTGAGATAAAGTGAGTCCCAGTAATTGGTATGTGTATGAATGTTCATGCTATATTCATGTGTGTGTGATGCTAAACTCATATAACATGCAATGCTCTTTAAATAGTACCATATCTGTATAAGCAATATTTTTTTTCATAAATTCATTCTATCTAGGTGTATATCCAGTTATCAAAGTGAAGTATGATTTCCATCAAATCTTCAGGCAGTAAAATAAGAAGTCTGCAAGAAAAAAAAAAGTGAAAGAAAGTGTTAGTCACTTAGTTGTGTCCAACTCTTTGTGACCCTAAGGACTGTAGACTGCCAAGCTCTGTCCATGGGATTCTCCAGGCAAGAATACTGGAGTGGATCGCCATTCCCTTTTCCAGGGGATTTTCCCAAACCCAGGGATCAAACCTGGATCTCGCATTGCAGGCAGATTCTTTACTGTCTGAGCCACCAGGGAAGTCCCTTTCAAGCTGACCAAAGGGGGAAAAAAATGTTCAGGAATTCTTTCTACCTGATAAGAATAGGCACCAAATAAATTGGAAAAGAGAAGCATGGATGTAGAAAGAACTTATTGATTCATACAGAACTTCAAAGGGCCTTTGTTTGGGGCCTCTACAAGGGTTCAAGTTGGCCCTCCTGATCTCTGGTTGTTTGCCTCTCCCTGTTACTCTTCACAACAAGGTACTTTGCACATTTTCAGTAGTATTTAATAAAAGGAAGAGCTTCTCTATGGTTGCTGAGTCCAGCATCATTATCCTGCCCATCTTTCCTTCACATCATTCCTTTCCTGGCACTCTAAACTGCTAAACTCATTTACTTTTTCCCTAGTCTTGGCAATTTCCTCCAACTCTCTCCCCATAAATGGAGAAGCCTGCTTCTTGTGGTTGCACTAAGCATTCTCATGTTCTGTGGAAGGGTTAGGACTAGGATTAAAGGAGTTTTTATTTGCTTACAAACCCCTAGAATCAGAGTTGAGTTTTTGAGAATACCAGATAACTTTTGAGTGCATTGGAGAGTTAAAAATATTGAGGAACATAGGACCTTTTAAAGTATTTAAACCCAGAGTTTCTTAATCCTCATCCATGGACTCTTGCATGGTTAAAAAATTAGCTTGAAAGATTATGTGGGTCCCTTGTAAATGGAAACAACAAAAAAGTATGAATGGATGCGGAAACCTTTTATTTATTTTCACAAGATTTTGTGATCCCAAAGGGTCCCATAGTTAACGTTTTACAGTGAAAAATTCATCAAATGGAGATTTGAGATTCCCATCATTCTCTCCTTCTCCCTTCAGGCTCCTTAACAACTGAAAATAGAAAAGGGTAGTCAAATTGGCCCAGAGAATTAATGGTAAACCTTCTGAACAACGGTAGTAGCATCTGAGCCTCAAATGGGGCTTTCTGCTTCCTCCTTTATTAATTAAAGAACGGTAGGACTAAAGATATGGACACAGCTGACCTATTCATAGGCAGAGAAACTGAATGAAGTTCAGCCTGCTTGCTCACAGTCATAACAGGAGAAGGAAGAGAGTAAAGGTTGGCAGGTATGGGAGCCTCATCTTTGCAAGTCAGTGACAACACTTTTAACAACCAAGGGTTTCCCTGGTGGCTCAGATGGTAAAGAATCTGTCTGAATGTGGGAGACCTGGGTTCAGTCCCTGGATTGGGAAGATCCCCTGGAGAAAGAAATGGGTACCCACTCCAGTATTCTTGCCTGGAGAATTCCATGGACAGAGGAGTCTGGTGGGCTACAATACATGGGTTCGCAAAGAGTTGGACACGACTGAGTGACTAACACTTTCACTTTGATAACCAAGGGCCAAGGGATTTTTGCCTACTATTAATTCGCCAAGTAGGTAAGTCATCACATTTGACATCTTATCTGAGGGAGAATCAAATAAGAAGGCAAAAGAAAAAGTGGAAAAATTACAATACTGAGGGGAAGTCACTTTGCCACTGTGGCAATGTGATAGGAGAGTAAGGTTCCCAGATAACAGGGAATGAATGAGGTGTACATCACTCACAATCCACTTTTCATTGGGCCCTGTGGAAATAAATTTAATAACCTCAGAAATACAGCTTTTGCGTTAACCAGAAGTGAAGGCTGCTAATGTCTGTCCTCTCTCCCTTCCAATATTGTGCCTAAGACAGCACAGCATACTGTAACTTCCCTGCTCCTATTCATCTTTCCTTACTAGGTAGCCATCCTTATGCTTTATGTGACCTTTTATTTTTAATTAACATGAATATTAATATAATCTGTGACATTTGTAAAATGTGTATTTAATTAACATAAAGAAATGTGAACTGTCTTGGTTATATCTTATTTGCTTGAGCGTTATCTTTAAAAAAATTTTTACATTAAAAAAAAAATCTACCCCTACTACTAGGAGGGTACCTCATGTTTCTCATAGCTGCACTGAATATTCCAGGGTGCACCCATATTTGACTTTTCCATTATCAAGTAATAGACACCTAGATTGCTTCTAATTCCCCACTATCATAAACAACACAACAATGAACATCTTCATGCAAGTTCCTTTATGGGTCTCCATGTCTCAGAAATATGTTCTCTCTGGGTAACAGGGTATATTTATTTTTAATCTGATCAAGTGTTATTATAATGGCAGTTCCAGGCTAATCTCCAACCAGTAATGTTTAACTGGTTGCCAACATTATCCATCTTTCTATTTTTGCAAAAAAGTGACATTCATAAACATCAATTCTTTGGCACTCAGCCTTCTTTATGGTTCAACTCTCACATTTGTACATGAATACTGAAAATGTGTTTCTGCCCTTATTTAAATATTTTTATTCTTACGTTCCTTGGGTTTATTCTACTGATCTTTTTCTAAATTTTGAGTTAAATATTTAACTTGTGTCCCTTTAAAGATTTTCTTATTTTCTAATAAATATACTTTAAATCTACAAACTGTCTATTAAGTACTATTTTAGCTATGCCTCACAAAGTTTGACAAACAAAACATTTTCATTAGATTCTAAGTATTTTGAAATCTTCTTTAAGATAATTTTTAAACTGAAGAATTTTTATGTTAGTGTCCAGGCATAAAACAGTTTTTGTTATCCTTTAAAAAAAGGTTCTAATTGTATTGCACAATGATCTAAGCTGCCAACCACTTCACTATCAGCATGCATACACATATATCCAGAGCTGTTTATGATACACTTGGTCTCTCTAGAGAGTCCTGGAGGAAGCTTGGATTGCCCTGTGCGAACCATCACTATGGTTATAGCATATGCTCAGTAAATATGGCAAACTACTCCAGTATTCTTGCCTGGAAAATCCCATGGATGGAAGAGCCTGGTAGGCTGCAGTCCATGGGGTCGCTAAGAGTCAGACAAGTCTGAGTGACTTCACTTTCACTTTTCACTTTCATGTATTGGAGCAGGAAATGACAACCCATTCCAGTGTTCTTGCCTGGAGAATCCCAGGGACAGGGGAGCCTGGTGGGCCTCCGTCTATGGGGTCACACAGAGTTGGACATGACTGAAGTGACTTAGCAGCAACAGCAGCAGCAGTAAATATTTATTACATTAATGATTAAATGAACATTGTATAGATATATTTGCATGTGTGTGTTTTGAGAGATTAGAGGTTAAGGTGAAAATATTCACACAAAATGTTACTAAAGGATTATGTCGATTTCTGAGTCACAGAAGAAAATAAGTGTCATTACTTTTATATTAGTCACTCAGTCGTGTCTGACTCTTTGCAGCCCCATGGAGTGCAGCCCACCAGGCACCCCTTTGTGACCCTGTTGACTGCAGCCCCCCAAGTTTCACTGTCCTTCACTCTCTCCTGGAGTTTGCTCAAATTCATGTCCATTGAATCGGTGATGCCATCCAACCATCTCATGCTCTGTCACCCCCTTCTCCTCTTGCATTCAATCTTTCCCAAAATTAGGACCTTTTCCAATGAGTCCACTCTTTGCATCAAGTGGCCAAAGTATTGGGACTTCAGCTTCGGCACCAGTTCTTCCAATAAATGTTCTGGGTTGATTAGAATGGACTGGTTTGATCTCTTTGTTGTCCAAGAGACTCTCATTAAGATTATTCTCCCACACCACAGTTCAAAAGCATCAATTTTTCAGCAATTAGCCTTATAGTCCAATTTCTACATCTTTTTAAGACAACTAGAAAAACCGCACCTTTGACTATATGGATCTTTGTTGGCAAAGTGATGTCTCTGCTTTTTACTATGTTGCCTGGGTTTGTCATGACTTTGCTTCTAGGGATCACATGTCTTTTAATTGCATGGCTACAGTCATTGTTTGCAGTGATTTTGGAGCCCAAGAAAAAAAAAGTCTGTCATTGTTTCCCCATCTATTTGCCATGAAGTGATGGGACCAGATGCCATGATCTCAGTTTTCTGAATGTTGAGTTTTAAGCCAGTTTTTTCACTCTCCTCTTTCTCCTTCATCAGGAGACTCTTTAGCTGCTCCTTGTTTTACGCCATAAGGGTGGTGTCATCTGCATATCTGAGGTTATTGATATTTCTCCCAGCAGTCTTGATTCCAGCTTGTGCTTCACCCAGTCTGGTATTTTACATGATGTACTCTGCATATAAGTTAAATAAGCAGGGTGACCATGTATAGCCTTGACTCACTCCTTTCCCAATTTGGAACCAGTCTGTTGTCCTTGGACTGCAAGGAGATCAAACCAGTGTATCCTAAAGGAGATCAGTCCTGGGTGTTCATTGGAAGGACTGATGTTGAAGCTGAAACTGCAATACTTTGGTCACCTGATGTGAAGAACTGACTCATTTGAAAAGACGCTAATGCTAGGACAGATTGAGGACAGGAGGAGAAGGGGACGACAGAGGGTGAGATGGTTGAATGGCATCACCAACTCGATGGACATGGGTTTGGGTGAACCCCAGGGGTTAGTGATAGACAGGGAGGCCTGGCATGCTGCGGTTCACGGGGTCACGAAGAGTCAGACATGACTGAGCGACTGAACTGAACTATTGTTCCACGTCTAGTTTTAACTGATGCTTTTTGACCTGCATACAGATTTCTCAGGAGGCAGGTCATGTGGTCTGGTATTCCCATCTCTTGAAGGATTTCCCACAGTTTGTCATGATGCACACAGTCAAAGGCTTTGGTGTAGTCAAAGCAAAAGTAGATGCTTTTCTGGAACTCTCTTGCTTTTCCCTGTGATCCAATGGATATTGGCAATTTGTTCTCTGGTTCCTCTGCCTTTTCTAAATCCAGCTTGTATATCTGAAAGTCCTCAGTTCACATACTGTTGAAGCCTAGCTTGAAGGATTTTGAGCATGACTTGTTAGTGCGTGAGATGAGTGTAATTGTGCGGTACTTTGAACATTCTTTGGCATTGCCCTTCTTCGAGATTGGAATGAAAACTGACCTTTTCCAGTCCTGTGGCCACTGCTGAGTTTTCCAGATTTGCTGGCATATTGACTGGAGCACTTTCACAGCATCACATTTTAGGATTTAAAATAGCTCAGCTGGAATTCCATTACCTCCACTAGTTTTGTTTGTAATAATACTTCCCTCTTGACTTCACATTCCAGGATGTTTGGCTCTAGGTGAATGATCACAGCATTGTGATTATCTGGATCGTTAAGACCTTTTTTGTATAGTTCTGTGTATTCTTGCCACTTAAAATCTTCTGCTTCTGTTAGGTCCCTATCATTTTTGTCCTTTTTGTGCTCATCTTTGCGTGAAATGTTCCCTTGGTATCTCTAACTTTCTTGAAGAGATTGCTAGTCCTTCCCATTTTATTGTTTCCTTCTATTCCTTTGCATTGATCACTAAAGAAGGCTTTCTTATCTCTCCTTGCTGTTCTTTGGAACTCTGCATTCAGATGGGTATGTCTTTCTTCTTTCCTCCTTTGCCTTTTGCTTCTCATCTTTACTCTGCTATTTATAAGGCTTCCTCAGACAATGGTTTTGCCTTTTGCATTTCTTTTTCTTGGGGATGGTTTTGGTCACTGCCTCCTGTACAGTGTTACAAACCTCTATCTATAGTCTTCAGACACTTGGTCTATCAGATCTAATCCCTTGAATCTATTTGTCACTTTCACTGTATAATCATAAGGGATTTGATTTAAGTCATACCTGAAAGGCCTAGTGGTTTTCCCTACTTTCTTCAATTTAAGTCTGAATTTTGCAGTAAGGAGCTCATGATATGAGCCACAGTCAGCTCCAGGTCTTGTTTTTGCTGACTCTATAGCGCTTTTCCATCTTCGCCTGTAATGGTTCAATAAACTTTTATTTTGTTTTAAGGACTAAGAAATTACATGGAATAACAGGAAATTGCCTAGAACCTTCACAGTGACTATGGTAGCCTGAGTCATCCATCAGTGTTTGGTGACAGCTGAGATTTTTCAATTCAAATATACTTTTCTGCAAACTCATTAGCACTTCATTTGGTAATGTTGAGCATTTTGTGGCTTCAGTTACAACATATATATTTTGACAACTCTCAATGTATAATTATTCACCTCACTGGATTTCAAACTTGTATATCCAACTGCTTCCTATTAATAGATATCTCCTGACATCTCAAACGCAACAGATCCAAAGCTGCATTTATTATCACACTTGTAGACCTAGTTTTTCCTCTCATCTGCTCAATTTCAGCTGGGAGGTGAGGGCCAGTGTTGATTCAGTTGACTGATTGTTCAGGCTGGTACTCATTTCTTCACAAATCCATTAAAAACTAGAAAGGGTGATTTTATGAAATAGAGAAGAGACATTCTTCATTCAAGTGTAACTAAAAAGCCATGCTTTTCTTTTAGAATATTCAATAAGCTAGTTCAAGAGATGGCTACTTAAAATTGTGTCACTATCTTCCTAGCCACTAAAGCCAGGAACCTGAAGGCCACTCCAGATTTCTTCTCTCCTCTCACCATCTTCTTCCCTCTGCTTTGTTTGCAATAATACATCACCTTATTTTTGCTTTTTCAATCTACAAAAACATCTCCAAATACGTGTTGGGTTTCTCATTCCCTCCTTTAACTTCCCAATTTCAACTGTTTTTCTTTTCACTCTTGGAATATTTCAACTTCCAAGCTAATGTTCCTAACTCTGGCTTTGGGTTTTACCTTCACCATATGGTTGACTGTTAACCTACTTGAAATACAAATGATCAGTACTATCCTTGATCGGCTGGCTTCAGTGGTTCCTCATTTAACTTACAGTGTAAGTTAAGTGCCCTGTGTGCCCCTGCTCTGACCACTCCAACTTCCTTTTTATAGACTCTCTTGACTTTACCCTTTGTTTCAGTAATCCTGAACTATTTTATATACTTTCCTTTTTGAGGCATACCCTTTGATGACTTTGTAATTTACTTGTGACTCTAATGGTTTCTCTACATAACTTCTACTCACCCTTCAAAGATTATCTCAGGTGGGCCCTCTTCAAGAAACCCTTCCTGCCCCAGTCAGTCTGGTCTGGATAAGAGCTCCTCTAAATCCTATGAATTCTGGTACATATCTTAATCCAGCTATTTACTGCACTGTATTGACAAGACATACTCTCCCACCAGTTTGGTGGTAAATGTCCCAAAATAAAGGCTTTTTTGTCTTATATCCCTAGCACTATATTTGAGTCATCTACAATAAAGAATCAGTAACTAATGCTGAGGACGATGTATACTTTAGATGTGCACACAGAGGTGAACCAGAGGTTCTCAACACTGACTGTAAATAGGAATCTTTAAAAAATACAGGGACCAATGACCCACCCCTGACCATTTAAGTCAGAAACTGTGAGGAGAGTGTCAGGGTTGGGATGAGGACTGCCACTTTGAGATTTACAATTCAATTAATAATGTGTGAGACTGGAAGTCAATTGGTTAGATGGTCACTGGGCAAGGATTTAGAAATCCCAGTGGCTCAGTAGGTGTAGAATCCATCCGCCTGTAATTCCAGAGTTGCAGGAGGCATGGGTTCAATCCCTGGGTCGGGAAGATTACCTGGAGGAGGAAATGGCAACCCACTCCAGCATTCTTGCCTGAAAAATTTCATGCACAGAGGAGCCTAGAGGACTACAGTCCAAAGGGTCACAAAGAGTAGGACACGACTGAGCAACCACATGCATGTTAGAGACAGATGGAAGTGTTGATATTTGAGGCACCTTTCATCCATAAAATTCCATGAGATGATTGCTGGGAATATTCTTATTACTGGTGAATATTCTCAAAATATATCCTGTACAACAGAAAGGTTATTTTGTTTTTCACCCAGGTCACTTAGTTGACCAGCCAGGGATGACTGTGAATCATTCCACAACCTTAATGCTTTTGAAAGAACATTCACCAGAAACACACATGTATTTGTTTAAAATAATGTAAGAAAAGAGTAGCAAGTGGAGAAAAAGAAGAGTGGGTTTTAAATGCTTTATACATTTATGTCATGATATTAGGGAAAGAAGTCTCAAATCTAAATACTTCCTGGTTCATGCAAAAGGCCATGTTCAAACCTTATTCCTTTCTTGTTTATGGTGATGATAATGATGGGCAATAAATTTTCTCTCTTTTATAATATCTATGTCTACTGTACCAGAGAAGCTATGCCACATGTTGATTTTAGAAGCTTTTATAATTTATTGGACTTGGAAGTTCTATGTGGAATAAGAAAGAGCAGTTTGGGACATCAGTATCTGTGAGAGGACTAAGTGACTCAAGTTAATAATTTTCCCATTAAGAATACTTTTAAAAAAAACAGTTAAGTTTTGAAAATAAACATCAAAATAATAAAAAAAAAGGGGGGGGGAGGAACTCCTTTTAAAATGATCATTTAAATGTTAGACAAATACCCTAAAGTCTTACAATCTCAAAAGTCACATTCAAACTCTCAATCTGTTTGGTTAAAAAAAAAGTTTAATGAACTGTAAAATAAATATACTTCCATTAAATATTAAATAAATTATTTACAACTTGAAAAAATAGTTTTTATCTCCATGCATCTTTATGTACAGAAATAAGACTTAGCATTAAAAAGTAACAATTGAAAGTTTAAAACCATCAGAACAAAAAGGTTCTGTTTTCTTAGGATTCGCTGAAAAGAAGAACCCATGTATCACTTGCAGCTGTGACTTGGCAGTGATTCCGATCTGATACCCTGTTGGAAAATAAATCGAACTGTTAGAGACAGCCCAATTCCAACATAGCTTTGAGATAAGGTCAAAGAATAATCATCAATCAGAATTTCTGCCAATCTTTTTTTCCCCCCAGGATGTCTTGTGGAAAGTGCTAAAAGCTTTTCAGAGACAAACTAGCCCTTCTGACTTGAATCTGTCTTTCACATCTGCTTCAGTTATATGCATACTTGGGTAGAAGACTGTGTGTTCAAACCTGTTTCATCAAATTCTGTTTATTAAAATTACAGCACTGAGAATAGTGATGAGAAATAGTTTTCCTAACCAAATCTATGAAGCGGACATAATTAAAAACAAAGATTAAGTGGCTCAGTATATTTATGATATACAGTTAATTTAGGATAATTAGTACCAAGGGCATAATAATAGTAGCTACCAGTTAATAGGCAGCCACAATGTGCCAACACAGCATATTCCTTTTCCTAAAGTCATTCCAGACCTCCTTTGAGAAATTTCAATTGCACTAAACAACCAAAAATAAACTCATTCATGCTGGTGACTTTAGCTTCAGAACATTAAGCCAATTCATTAATAACTTTTGATGAGTAAGTATTGAGTATAGCATCGGCATAGATAATTATCTATTTCATGACTTACTGAGCTAATTCTGTAGTAGGCTCAGAACACAATGCCTGTACTTAACCAATGCTAAAGCTAGTGTTCTCCAAGCATCTGGAATGTTAATAAAAAATAGAACTGCATATTTAGTAGATTTAGGATTTGGCTTAGAAATATGCATATTTAGCAAGTATCTCAAGTAATTCTTAAAGCAATTGAAGGCAAAAAATAATATTGGGCTGGCCAAAAAGTGCATTCGAGTTTTTCTGTAAGATTATAAGGAAAAATCCTAACATACTTTTTGGCCAACCCAATAACTTGAGGATGTTTCCAAAATGTCTGAGGAAATGGAGTTCCTTCTTTCGACTGATGTTAAGAGTGTCCTTGATCTCCTTGCCTCCCCCTTCCTGTGGAAGTCTGTTTCATCAGCTGTTGACTTTAGTTATCAACGAAATATCCCTCTCCATACTTTCTCCATACAACATGTTCAGCTCTCTCTCTTTACAAAAATTAAAAAAAAAAAAATAGGAACTACAGTCTGTACACTAACCAAGTTTCCTCTCAAGCGTGAGCCCCTCTCCATTCCTACTTCTTTTCTGTGCAAGGAACTTCCTCACATTTGTAGTACAGGTGCCCTGATGTTGGCTCTCCACCATGTGAGCTCAGCCTATCAGTTCAACCTCATCTTCTCCAACACCATTTGATCTAGGTCATCTTTCAAACCTTTCTAAAATAATCTAGCCCAGCTCACACGATTGATCTTCCTTTCCACTTATAATCACTTGTCCCAGTCTCATCAGTTCTTTGAGGCTCACTTCCAATGCCATCCTCTATTGCATCTTTTTCTGCTCCCTAAATGCAGCCCACTGGATTCTATCCCTCCTTCACTGGAAACTCCTCATATTCCATTAGCTCCTTTTTTATGACATATATTTTACTCCCCCTGATAGTCTCGTTTCTTGCATTTTTTTCTATCTTCAAAACACTAAGCTCTTTGAGAACAGAATTTGTGTCTCCTTCATTTTTCTATCCCTTAGAATAGTAAGGACATGGTCCATTCTCAATATAGAACTGCAACGCAAGCTGAAAGAATAACACTTTTGTGTAGCCAATGTTCATAGTGTACCATTAAGAAAACTTGCTTTCCTCATTTTTCTTCAGACAATAGACGTTATGTTTTTTAAATTGTAAAATGTTATTTAAGATATCTTTTAAAACTCCAACCTGCAATAATACCTTCAGTTATGCTACGGCATGTACATTTCCATTTTCTTGTCGAAGTTTCTTTCGTTCTTCAGCGACACCTTCATATCCCCTGAGGTATCGTCTTCGAAGCCTTCAGAGAACAAGATATTCTACGGTCATCAAAGTTCTATTCATTTATACATTGACTGGGGTTTCATGAGCACAAGGAATT